>NC_054388.1:68523327-68823327 GCF_017654675.1 Xenopus laevis
ATCGGATGACCTCTCTGAAAAAAATGTTAACACACATCTTACAGGAGGGTTCATGGAAAAGGTGACTAGCAAAAATATTACCAAAAAAAATAGTGGTAGGGCACTTGGTCATATTGACTGGTCCCTGATACATACCATGCATTTGGCCAAGTTAAGATGATGGTCAAAGAGTTATTTTATATTAAAAGGTAACTCCACCCAAAAACTTTTGAATAAAAGTTGCATAATTCTACGCAACTTTTCAATTTACCTTGGTTTAAATTTTTCTGTGCGTGACTTTTCCTCCCACTCAAAATCAACATAAAGTGAATGCATATTTAACCTATTTATTTTTATCTAAAATAGCTGATACAGCTGCCATTCGGTTTTCCAGGATTTTGTTTGGGGTTAAGTATTGTGAAACTTGGGACACTATACTACAAATATAAATGTATTATCTTTGCACACAGGTCCATCAATTCAGAAGTGGATGCAACAGGGTAGTGTAAGAATGGGCTTGATAAAGGGCTGTTCTGGATTGAAGCGATGCTCTGTGCCAATTTTTTTCAACTTCCTGGTGGGAATCGAGTGTGTTCTGAAACTTAGGAAAGCACCCTGTACTACATATATAAGAAGAGAGTTTTCAAAGGTACTCTTAAGTCTTCCACTAAATATTTCTAGGTCATGCAAAATACCTTCCCATTGAAAAATATGGATACAATATTCACATTTTTCAACCTATTCTAATATTTCTATAATATTCTACAGTAGTTAACATGACCAGTTTCTAGTCCTTGCAAGTCTCAACATCACAATATCTTGCCTACCTTGATATCAAACATGCACCTTTGCCTAGCATTTGTGCAAAAGATAAAGTTAGCAACTCAAGTAACCTATTAACTAACTGAAATACCACCTAGGGAGAATGTTATTGATGACTCTGACTTTTTAATGCTGTTTAAAAAATGAAGGACAATGATGACTGTAAGTCATTTCAGGTTCATAAATCCCTACCCCTGTTAATAAACTGTAATTGCTAAGGCAGTTGAGCTGCTTTTTTGTTACCCATAAGGGAGAACCCTTGATCACTTTTCCAAAACAAGAGAACCATAACTTCTCTGTGTGAAATATATAATTATATTAAAAGGGCACAAACCATAGAACTATTTATAAATACAGTTATAGACACTGGGGGTCTGTCCTAAATTAGCAGCTGGATAGCTGGGAGCTCCATATAACCTGCTTTATCCTTGAACTCTGGTCTTCTATTCGCACTTTACAATGTCATTTTTTTCACTATTAATTCTCTGGGCTTTTTGTATCAAAACACTTGTAGAATATTTAAACTGTATAGTTTATGAAAACTCAAATTTCTGTAATGTTTCTCTCAACTTTAAAGAAACTTGAACTTCAATTAAACTTGAATGTTTGCTTATTAAAAAAATGAAAAGCGTTTAAAATAAAATAGTGAAAAAATACCTCAAACTTTGTTTTCAATGGGTATTTATCAAAGGCCGAATTTATCTCAATATTTTCTGAAAAAAACTCTGACCAAATCCAGACAGGTTTTTTTAGCTTATTTATTGATACACTTTCCCAAAAATTTTGTTAGCGGGAAAAAGTCAGATTTTCAAGATTTTTTCAGATTTTTCATATGTTTTTCACAATTTTTTAATTTCACCCGAAAACAAAGAATTTTGCCCGAAAACTCAGAAAACTTCAGGGTATTGCCAAAAACCCAGCGCACATCAAAAAATCATTGGGACTTCTCCCATTAACTTCTATGCAAGCAACCTCGACAGGTATGAGATGGCAGATTTTCTGATTCTGACTTTTCCATCCTCGGGGTTTAATAAATTCTGAAAAATTTGTGATTTTTTAAAAGTCCGATTTTATATTAAAAAAATCATGAATTTTTGCATCTGGAGTTTAGTAAATAACCCCCAAATTTCCCATTCGAGTTTTAAGAAATTTTTGTACTTAATACGTTTTTACAACAGTTTTTGAAAGCATGCAGAAAAATGTGGTGTCCTTGATCTTAGATTTATTACTCAAGATAACACTTTCTGTGTAAGGGTGGAGGGCGAAACCCTAGCTATTCAGAAAGATGGGGTGGGTTTATTATATCCAACTTTTTCCATGCAGTGCTTCAGTTATACAGCATAGTCTGGGTTGTATTAGATTAATATTGTACAAGGAAGTCAGTTAAGCCCTTGGGAATGCATGGGGATATAAATCTTTTCAGTGGTGCTTTAGTTGACAGAGCTAAACTGGTTGCATGTAGTGCTTTGAATATTCCTTTGAAACAACTTGTGGCAGAGGAATACATGCTTATGTTTGGCTCTTGTTCCTAGGAGTTTATGGGCAATGTTCCCTCCAATACCTTCTCGGCTTTATGTGCAAAAAAACCAAATCTTTTGTGTGCGCATTTTGAAAAACTGTGTGTGCAGGTGAGGTCAGAATAAATGAAAAAATTTGTGTTTTCACACAAATTTCTTTGTGCGCCCCACACGCCCAAATATTTGTTGTGTGTGCACACAGCTTAGAGGGAATATTGGTTATGGGTGTGCTATGTATTAAGTAATTTTTTTGCAGTTGTACTTCTTAAATATTATTTGCTTGCATTAAGTTTAATACTGACCATTAAAGGTTTGGGCAAATATGGGGAACAGTAACATTTAGATAAATGTTGCAGATTGGCACATTTTTGGTTCTATTACTGTAGTACTGAATTTTGGATATTTAACAATAAGCCCATACACGCAATGGGTTAACAGATATCTGCCTTTCCATCAATGGTAAATGTGAAGGTGCAAGCCTGGACAACAGTCATCCTGCCATAAAACAATCCTTGCAGCTCCAGTAATGTCCATATCAAAGAGATGCAAATAACTGGACATACTGGTGTGGGTGCAGGGATAGCAAGAGTTTCCAAGGGAATGACACTCTGCTGGATCAACAAAGGGATACCTGGAGCATTGGATTATGGGATTTCTTTCACAGTGCCTCCTAACTTGATTTCAGTCCCTTGTCTATCTAAGAAGAGATGAACCATCTTCAAGAACAGCTAACATCCACCTGATTGGCTGGGACTGTCTTTTGGTGTGGCTGTTTTGGGAAAAGGGTAGTATGTTTGTTTGAATGGTCTTCCTTATGTGTATATAAAGAGCATTGTAATTACCTTGTTAGTTAAGTCACTTTCCACTCCCTTCCATTGCATCTTTCCCTATCCCTATTTACCTCCCTCCATCTTAGTTAGTTCCCTTTTTATGTTATACCTTTTAGTTCCTTTGTAAATAAATACCACTTATTTAAAAATCAGTCTGTCTCAAGTCATTAGCCTGGCACCCCAAAATAGAACAGATCCAACAATTACATACTGGCTAAAAGATATTTTGGAACCAAACTGCATAAAGTAAGTACATAGACTGCTACTGCCTTGTGTGCAGGTTCTAATGCCATGCATGGGTTGCACTTCAGCAGTCAGCTGAGCTGAGTTATTGTGATTAATAACATGTATTTTTAAAGCACCAACATGTTTTGCAGTGCTGTAAAATAAATACTAAAACATACAGAATTGCATACATAGCAATGAGTAACCAATACAAAAGCTATAGAAGGCCCTGTGCAAAAGAGCTTACAATCTAAAAGGGGAAGGGATTGAGACACAAGGTGTGGCAATGGACAAGATCAGAAATAAGCAAGGTGAGAGCTGTACCATATCGTATTGGTAGCTAAACAGAATGAGGGTAGGCTTCTCTAAATAAGTGTGTTTTAAGAGAAGGTTTCGGAAAGGTTTGGAGAAAGTTGAACAGAACGTAGGAGAGATTTTGAGAGTTGGGGTGTAGCCCTTGCAAAGTCTTGAATGCGAGCATGTGAGGAAGTAATGAGAGAAGCATTGAGGAGCAGAAGAGAGGTCAGTAGAGAAGTGTAAAATGCGTTGGGTGAGTATCTAAAGATAAGTTCAGAGATGTAGGGTGGGCAGAGTTATGAATTGCTTTGAATGTCAGGGTCATTAGTTTGAATTTTAATCTGGAAGGAAGTGGAAGCCAATGCAGGGATTGTCAGATTGGCATGGCAGAGGCTATTTATGGCTCATGACAGAAAAATCATTAAAAAGAAGGCAAATACTTGGTATAAAGAGACTTTTCTCATTAGTTTGTATCAAATGTATGTAGAAAATGTAAAAATGTTTACTAAACAGACATCTGATGATGCAGATTTGCGAGTCTTTAACCACAGGGATAAAATGAAAATCTCAGGGTATACTGTAGCATGAAGGAGTTTTATTTTGAGAGAGGAAATAGGATGGGGAAAAGGAATAGTGCTGAGCATTTCTGCCTTATAGCTTTTCATTATCTCTAGGTTCTCCTTTTTCAATGATCTTTTAAAATAAGACAGGTACCCTTCACACAACAGACAAGAAAAAAGAAACCACTGTTAGGAAAGACAACCTACTGAAAAATAATTATTTAAACGCTGCTACTGTCAGATCTAGCTTAATTACAGTGCAGCCTCCTGTCCCAGAATGGGCTGTCTAAGACCAAAATGAGAATGCATGTAATGTTCTGTGCATTTCAAATGCAGTAAAGCAGAGAGAGGCAGTTCACCCCACGGCAGTTGAGAGAAAGTGCATATTGCATTCACTCCAGCTCAGTGGTTGCAAAGCAGAAAATGAAGACTGTAAAAACGTCACATAAAGAAAAAATGCATCATGGATTAATTTTGCGATACCCATAATTCAGTAATGCCTTTAAGTAGCTGGAAGAAATATAATAAATGTTTTTCCACAACATTGATCATACTGTATCAGAGGAAATATTAGTATGTGGGGAGCCATGATTATATGGCTAGTAATTCTCAAGGCAGAAAGCTACTGAGAGAAGGGACCCTTTATGTGTTGAACTTTTATTGGATGCAGTTATTTACCTTACAGAATAAGCCTTATACATGGGGCCATAGCAAAATATTGTTGTGAAAAATCTGAGAATCTCATCCTATATTGGTGGACCAACCTATATTTCAGGGAATAATTTAAATGCAGATGCTTCAATACGTATTGGTGCAATAAACCCAGACAATTCTGAATGTAAAAATTATAGCATGCTCATAAAGTAAAATATTCTGCTGTATTTTTATCTGGCTAGAGTATATTTTATTAGGTTTCTATATATATGTGGATTCAATAAAATTGCAAAAACATAGGAACTCTCCATAAATCTACAGTATTAAACAGACTGATTTATTCTGTATAACTATGGGAGAAAATACATTTCCTTGAATGGAAGACAAATACAGAGCTAGAGTGTATTAGCGTTAGAATAAGCTGCACTATTGAGTGTATCTAAGAATTCTGCACTCGTGGAATGGTGGCTTGCCGTTTGAAAGGGGATGGATTAACTTTTGATAAAGCTTGTTGAGCAAACATGATGGCCAAGCTAGAGAGACATTTTTATAGGAAACTCTCCTTGTCTGTCCTTCTAGTCAATTATTCTCTATATTACAGATGCAGATAATTCTTTAAATGTTTTAACAATTCTCTTGTTCTCATTTGATGAACTGACTTGAATTGTTATGGTCAGCACTTGAGCACAAGTGCATCAACATGTCAATGAAACAAGTCAGAGCAGAGACTGTTCAGTGTATAAAGTCTTTCACCATTGTTGGCATCTCTGAAAAGCAGCATTCCCATGTATTTGGATGAAATTAATTGTCCTAGAAATCCTTAATTTTTGGAGAAATAGTCAGAACTGTAAAGCTTATTGGATTTCAGCAGCTATTTAATAAAATATTTGTTTTGATTATTTTGTTTTTTTAATTAAATTGTTGGGGACTAGATAGCAGGAGGACTTTACTAAGCCACTTATTTGCATATTTAAGGGGGTTATTTATTAAAGTCAGATTTTTTCTGTTATTTTTACGATATCATGGTCTGCGCTGGGTTTCATTCAATAATCTGAAGATTTTGTGGTTTTGGGCATCAAATCCAAAAAAATTGCAGTTTTCTTCGACAAATTAGATAAAAATTGTACAATTCAGATTTTATTTTTCCCACACAAGATTTTTTTGTGAAAATTTATTGATAAATAGGGGGAAATGTCTGTACGGATTTGGCCGCAGTGATTTCTAGAAAATAGTGAGAATTTCAGATTTTGATAAATAACCCCCAGGGAGACACATTTATCAAGGGTCAAATTTCGAAATTCTTGTGAGTTTTTTCGAAATTTATTATAAAAATCAAATTTTTTAAACTCAGGTGAATAGGATTGACCCAAAACTCGAATCAAATTTGATTCGAATTTTAAAAACTCAATTTGTCAGGAAGGCTGCAAACAACTCCAAATTGATCCCTAGACATCTTCCATTGACTTAAACAGCAATTCGGCAGGTTTTAGGTGGCGAATAGTCAAATTTGGGTTCTTAAAGGGCCAGAGTATGATATATCTTGAAAATCGATTTAACATTTTTTGAAAAACTCGAATCAAATTTTAATAACTCCTTAGTCAAATTTGACAGTTTGGACTGTAAAAAAATGAGAAAATTCAAATTTTGAATTTGAATTTTAAATTCGACCCTTGATAAATCTGCCCCTTAGGAGGTTATTTATCAAAGTCCAAATTTATCTCAATAATTTCTGAAAAAACTCTGACCAAATCCGCACAGGTTTTTTAGGCTTATTTATTAAAACCCTTTCCCGAAAATTTTGTTTGTGGGAAAAAATCCAAAAAAATCATGAAAAATCAGATTTTCAAGATTTTTTCAAATTTTTCATCCAATTTTCAAGATTTTTTCAGATTTTTCCCCCGAAAACTCCAAATTTTGCTCAAAAACTCAGAAAACTTAGGGGTTTTGCCAAAAACCCAGCGCACCTCAAAAAATCATTGGGACTTCTCCCAATGCAACCTTGACAGGTCTGAGATGTCGGATTTTCAGATTCTGACTTTTTCCATCATCGGGGTTTAATAAATTCCAAAAAATTTGTGATTTTTTTAAAAGTCCGATTTTATTTAAAAAAATCACATCATTTTTGCATTTGGAGTTTATTAAATAAGCCCCTAAGTGCCTGTATTAATGATGTGGTGTGCAGAGTAACTTTCTGTCGTTTATAGTGCATGAGTAAAATGGGTCTTTCCAGACATTGTTCACAAGAACGTACTTTGATTAAAAAGTTGATTGGAGAGAAGGAAAACATATAAAGAAGTGCTGAAAATGATAGGCTGCCCAGCTAAAATGATCTCAAATGCTTTAAATGTCAACCAAAACCTGAAAGATGTGAAAGAAAACTGAAAACTACCATTCACATGGATAGAAGAATAGCCAAAATTGCAAAGGTCCAGGAATATCAAAGAAGGTCTAAAGTTACCTGTGAGTCCTGTTACAATTAGAAGACATTTATGTGAAGCCAAGCTATCGGCAAGAAGCCCCAGCAAAGTCCCATTGAAAAAAAAAGACGTGCTGAAGAGCTTACAATTTGACACATTGACTGGCCTAAAGAGAAATGGTGCAACATTTTGTGCACTAATGAAAGCAAATTTGTGCTTTTTATGTCTAGGCGCTGCAGACAGTTTGTCAGAAGACCCATGAACAATGAATTCTAGCCACAGTACACTGTGAAGACAGCATCATGATATGGGGATGTTTATCATACTATGGTGTTGGGCTTATTTATCACATACCAGGGATCATGGATCCGTTTCAAAATATCTAAATACTTGAAAAGGTCCTGTTGCCATATGCCGAAGAGGAAATGCCCTTGAAATGGCTGTTTCAACAATAAGACCCCAAACACACCAGTAAACAAGCAACATCTTGATTAACATTATGGAGTGGCCAGCCTATTCCCCGGACACCAGACCGGTGACATAAAAAATGCTGTTTCTGAGGCTAAACCAAAAAATGCAGAATTGTGGAATTCAGATGCCAGAAGTTGGTGCACTCCATGCAACACAGATGTGCAGCAGTTCTCAGAAACACTGCTTATACAACTAAATATTAGTTCAGCGATTCAAAGGAAAGCAAAATCTTGAAATATTTTACAGTTTATACAATGAATATTTGAGTTTGTAAAGAAGAATGCAGACATTGCTAATTTTTGAATCCTTCCATGAATTGAAGAGGAAACTCTAACATACAAGGTAAAATGGAACTAGTTATTCCTTAGTGTTAAGGCTATCAAGACTTACAAAATACATCAATGATAAAAACTAAAATACTAGGGGGAAAAGTCTCAGGTTTTATTGCTAAATGTTCAATACAAGTGGCTTCCAAAAATTTGTAATGTCTAAGGAATTTCCTTTAAAGTCAGTTTCAGAGTGGGGGGTAAGACTGGGCCCCCAATGGGGGTGTAGTCCAACCAAATGAAGATGTATCCACTAATAAATAAAGTCTTTCCCAACATAATTGTGCAGCCATGTCGATCGATAACAATTCAGATAACAATTCTTAGACCAGGGGTCCCAACCATTTTCACCCCATTCAATTGTAAAAAGTGTTGGGGAGCAATACAAGCATGACACAAGTTCCTGGGGAGGCCAAAAACGATCTGTGATTGGCTGTTTGGAAGACCCTATGTGAACTGGTAGTTTAAAGGAGGCTCTGCGTGGGTTTATGCAATCAAAACTTGCCTCCAAGCCAAGAATTGAAAAATAAGCACCTGCTTTGAGGCCACTGGGAGCAACAAGGGGTGGGGGAGCAACATGTTGCGTACGAGCCACTGGTTGTTGATCAGTGTCTTAGACTAGTGATGGGCGAATTCGCGGCGAATTTGCGCGATACGCTGCCAGCGAATAAATTCGCGAAACGCCCGCAAAAATTCACCGGCGTCAAAAAATGTTGACGAATTTTTTGCCGTTTTGCGAATTTCGCGTGAAATTCGCGAATTTTTCGGCGAAGCAAAACGGCGCAAATTCGCCCATCACTATCTTAGTCTAATCAGTCACCCTGTCTGGTAAATGAAGATGTGGAAACTTCTAGTCCATAGTCTGTTAATTCTGAAGCCATTAGTTTTATTTTTTTTCTGTACAGTAATGTGTCATATTTCTGCTAGAAATTACTACCAACCGGGATTCTCATTCTTGATGTAACTTTATTTCATTTGGCCAGTGTTACAGATTTTAAAAATCCCAGTATCCCCATGCCAGTTCTGCTTCTAAATTGTTTTTTGGAACTGTAGACACGATGGGTTTCTTGTCAATGCACAAAGGCTGAGGTCCTACTCTCGGGGGATGGGGGAGTTCAGTAGCAAAACTCAGAGATGATCATCCTGTTTCTGAATAACTGGTGGGATACTAGGATTTGCTTTACTGGAATGGATACCCCTGATCTATATTCTATAACTGGCCAACAATTATTACACAATACAATAAGTCCATAGTATCATCTATTGTATATTTTCTCCACAAAGGGCCCTTGTGATGTTGCAAGCCAAGGACAAATGTCCACTTTTTTACAAATCCTTTGTTTTTTTATCAAAAGTTTAGAGAAAATTGTTTCCAAAGAGTGCAAAAGTTGGTTAGTTAATATTGGGATGGATTAACCTTAGCCTGCCTGAATCAACTCTGCCATTATCTTTTGCTAACTGATAACCAAGTTTTTTTTTATATGAGTCATTTCCCAGGGTGCAAACATCTATACATAAAACTCTGCCACTTGTGCTAATGCCCACAGGGTGTCACTGTTGTATATGATAGGTTGTAAAACAAATACATTTATTAGGTGAAGGGGGCTACAGAAAATTGTTTTGGGAAAGTATCTGCAGCACATTAGGGAAATGGAAAGAAAAACATAAAATAGGAAGGAGGAAACATCTCTCTGCCCAAGGATGGCACCATACAGATTTCAGTGCCTCTGATTCACAAAGGAATAATGTTAACTTACACGTCATGGAGTAAAATGAGGTCTTTTATGACACAAAGTAAGCATGGCATTAAACATTTTAGCCCACTCTTATGATTCCAGATTCATCAACCCTATTTATTTATTTCTGTATGACAACCTGGTTCTTTTGGAGAATAGCCAAAAATACATAGCATGGCACAGAGGCTGAGAGGACTCTGGAGGGAAGTTACATATAAATGTAAAGAATAACAGGGACTGTGTTCACTGAGATTGAAAAGCCAGTGCAGATGCTGGGCTTAGTGACTCATCACTTGTGTAGTGAGAAGGGCCTCTGAATGTGCAGTTTGGGAGAGCTGAGCAAGGGCAGCAACCTGCTTGTGTAGCTTGCCCCGGTTGCACGATAAGTAACTCAGATATTTCATAGAAAAAGCAACACCGAAATATTTTGTGCATCAAAATTGAAGGTGTATTCACATTTACATGAATAGCCGCTGTGACGTTTCGGTCCACGCAGTACCGCAGTACCGCAGTTCCTGATGGGCCCCAGGCTCATGTAAGCCTGTGAAATAGTAGGCACCCCCAGATGAAAATTGGGGCCTTCAACAGCATACGCTGGAGGGTTATGGAAAGCTGCAGGGTTCAGCCTTTGCCGTCGCTTATACTTTGGCTTCTCTGGTTGCTAGTGAATGATCGCATAGTAGATGGACGGCAGTACGGAGGTCTGGTGCATTGAATGCGCACACCCACCGCAATACTGACACATGATTGGGTGAGAAGGTCTGAGTCGCTCCATTGATTGGACAGTGTATGATGGGCTCGAGCAGTAGGTATTATTTGACATGGTGACACTCTCCCTCTCTCCTTTTCTTTAACCTTTGTGAAATAGACTATCTATGTCGCATCATGTCCATCCTGTATCCCTTTCTATATTCCTGCATAACATAGACTTTAATTGACACCACCGGTTTCACGGTTACAAAGGTTGCCTAGCAACCATGTTTGGTGCCAAATAATGGCTGAAGTTTTATATCCTGTGGGATTATGGGATTTCTGTTTGTTTGTCTGTTTTCTCCTGACGAAGATCCCTGTGTGGGATCGAAACGTTGAGTTCAATAAAATACTTTTTGCTTGCACTAAAAACAATCCCGTAAGTGCCGCTATTCTCTGCATACACACACACATATATATATATCTAACCTGATTAAAATTTAATTGTTGCTGTCTCTTCCGTTGGAAACGGTATTAATACTCCTGCCATCTGAGTGAATTCCCACAATAGCTACAGGCGAATCCTGTGTGTGGCCTTCTAGGAGTCAACCTTGAACAACATCATTGTCAAAATCATTAGCAGTGTGTGTGTGTTGTCATCTGAAATACATGGTTATGCAGTACCATGGGCAAAGTCTGTGCTGATTCTTTAAGCTACAGTAACCAGATGCAAACCTAAACTGATCTACTGTGGTTTTAACAAACATTACTTCATGTAAGGTTACTACATGGTTACTACATGACCCTCATTGAAGTTGCCTAAAAGTTCATAAGCTTTAAGCAAATATACGGTCCTCTGAAAACTGTAAGGCTGAAAACACTAAAATTGTTTATTTCATTAATAAAAAAACTTCCTGGGGGGGGGGGTGCCAGGTCATGGAGCATTCCATGTTTGGAACTGATACCATGATCTGAAGGATTCAGAATACCATGAGGGTGTTGAGTTAGCCCAGGACTTGGTTTTTGTGGACTTGTGCATTATGCTGTTTTATTTAGTGTGCATTGGTTACTAGACAGAATAATTTGATATCCAGTACTGGCAAAATAATCAAAGTAAAAAGCTTGCATTTTTTTGTACAGAATGCAAATAAAGTCCAAGTCCCAGTGGTCTTATCTATATATAATTTTTGCACATAACAGAAGTTACAAAATGACAGAAGATCTTTGACAACTGCTGAATTGTCCTATTGCCAAGGGAAGAAACTAGCAAATAATGATGTCGCAAGAATTCCCTGTAATTACACATTTCCTCAGTCGTTTATAGACAATTAGCCTGCTGAATAATACTGTATTGGTGGCATTGTAGCAGAGATATGTTAGAGGAATGGTTATTCATGCCTTACTTACTTGATTCATGGTCACAACCCCATTTACAGAGCAGGGAAGCCACGAGTAATTCCAAATTGTGTATCTACATGCTGTACACACGAGTTGGTAATAAAAACAATACTCAGTAATACCCCTATTAGCAAAATTCTTTTTTTTATGGTTCATGTACCCACAACCACAATGAAGGCTTCCCCCCACAAAGCATTTTACCAGTTATGAGAGTCTTAAAGGAACAGTTTAGTGTGAAAATAAAAACTTTGTAAATAGATAGGCTGTGCAAAATAAAAAATGTTTCTAATATAGTTAGTTAGCCAAAAATGTAATGTATAAAGACTGGAGTGACTGGATAATAGCCAGAACACTACTTCCTGCTTTTCAGCTCTCTAGCTCTGAGTTAGTCAGCGCCTTGAAGGGTACATATCTGTTCAGTGAGTAGGGATGTAGCGAACGTCGGAAAAAAAGTTCGCGAACATATTCGCGAACTTGCGCAAAAACGCGAGCGGTTCGCGAACGGTTCGCGAACCCCATAGACTTCAATGGGAAGGCGAACTTTAACATCTAAAAAAAAAATTTCTGGCCAGAAAAATGATTTTAAAGTTGTTTAAAGGGTGCAACGACCTGGACAGTGGCATGCCAGAGGGGGATCAAGGGCAAAAATGTATCTGAAAAATCTGCCTGTGTGTGCTTGGAAGAGATAGTGTAGGGGGAGAGCTGTTAGTGATTTCAGGGACAGATGATAGTAAGTTTGCTGGCTAGTAATCTGCTTGATACTGCTCTGTATTGGAGGGACAGAAGTCTGCAGGGATTTGAGGGACATTTTAGCTTAGGTAGCTTTGCTGGCTAGTAATCTACTGTTCTCTTTAAACAACTGCCATACGTTGACCTTGTAGGCATTGTTTGCCCAGTTTTTTTGGACGCAGCCACTGAAGCACAGTTGCCAGAAAAAATATGCCATATAAATGCTGAAAATAGTCATTTTTCGCCATACGTTGACCTTGTAGACATTGTTTGCCCAGTTTTTTTGGTTGCAGCCACTGAAGCACAGTTGCCAGAAAAAATATGCCATATAAATGCTGAAAATAGTCATTTTTCGCCATACGTTGACCTTGTAGACATTGTTTGCCCAGTTTTTTTGGTTGCAGCCACTGAAGCACAGTTGCCAGAAAAAATATGCCATATAAATGCTGAAAATAGTCATTTTTTGCCATACGTTGACCTTGTAGGCATTGTTTGCCCAGTTTTTTTGGTCGCAGCCACTGAAGCACAGTTGCCAGAAAAATATGCCATATAAATGCTGAAAATAGTCATTTTTTGCCATATACGTTGAGTCAACGTATGGCAAAAAATGACTATTTTCAGCATTTATATGGCATATTTTTTCTGGCCTCTGTGCTTCAGTGGCTGCGGCCAAAAAAACTGGGCAAACAATGCCTACAAGGTCAACGTCGTTGACCTTGTAGGCATTGTTTGCCCAGTTTTTTTGGCCGCAGCCACTGAAGCACAGAGGCCAGAAAAAATATGCCATATAAATGCTGAAAATAGTCATTTTTTGCCATACGTTGACTCAACGTATATGGCAAAAAATGACTATTTTCAGCATTTATATGGCATATTTTTTCTGGCCTCTGTGCTTCAGTGGCTGCGGCCAAAAAAACTGGGCAAACAATGCCTACAAGGTCAACGTCGTTGACCTTGTAGGCATTGTTTGCCCAGTTTTTTTGGCCGCAGCCACTGAAGCACAGAGGCCAGAAAAAATATGCCATATAAATGCTGAAAATAGTCATTTTTTTGGTCGCAGCCACTGAAGCACAGTTGCCAGAAAAATTATGCCATATAAATGCTGAAAATATGCATTTTTTTGGTTGCAGCCACTGAAGCACAGAGGCCAGAAAAATTATGCCATATAAATGCTGAAAATATGCATTTTTTTGGTTGCAGCCACTGAAGCACAGAGGCCAGAAAAATTATGCCATATAAATGCTGAAAATATAAATTTTTTTGGTTGCAGCCACTGAAGCACAGAGGCCAGAAAAATTATGCCATATAAATGCTGAAAATATGCATTTTTTTGGTTGCAGCCACTGAAGCACAGAGGCCAGAAAAATTATGCCATATAAATGCAGAAAATATGCATTTTTTTGGACGCAGCCACTGAAGCACAGTTGCCAGAAAAAATATGCCATATAAATGCTGAAAATAGTCATTTTTTGCCATACGTTGACCTTGTAGACATTGTTTGCCCAGTTTTTTTGGTTGCAGCCACTGAAGCACAGAGGCCAGAAAAAATTAAACCAGTAGGGTTTGCACCCTAGTTTGTAACGGTGGCGGAGGGAGGAGGAGGACGCTAAA
The DNA here is from genome assembly GCF_017654675.1 of Xenopus laevis. Taxonomy (NCBI): domain Eukaryota; kingdom Metazoa; phylum Chordata; class Amphibia; order Anura; family Pipidae; genus Xenopus; species Xenopus laevis. The sequence continues at coordinate 68,537,590 of NC_054388.1, forward strand.
GGACAGCTGTGTGTGGAGTCATGAGGCTTGAAGAGAAGGACAGCTGCATAGAAGTCAGAACAAGTCTTCCGGCGTGCAGTAACCCTCCGAGATCCACCCCTCATTCATTTTAATAAAGGTCAGGTAATCGACACTTTTGTGACCTAGGCGAGTTCTCTTCTCAGTTACAATCCCTCCTGCTGCACTGAAGGTCCTTTCTGAGAGCACACTTGAGGCTGGGCAAGACAAGAGGTTCATGGCAAATTGTGACAGCTCTGGCCACAGATCAAGCCTGCGCACCCAGTAGTCCAGGGGTTCATCGCTCCTCAGAGTGTCGATATCTGCAGTTAATGCCAGGTAGTCCGCTACCTGCCGGTCGAGGCGTTCTTTGAGGGTGGATCCAGAAGGGTTGTGGCGCTGCCTTGGACAGAAAAACATTTGCATGTCTGACGTTACAGACTGGCCAAAGGGCTTTGTCCTTGCAGGTGTGCTCGTGGCAGGATTACTGGCACCTCTGCCCCTGGAATGTTGATGAGTTCCTGAAGTGACATCACCCTTAAAAGCATTGTACAACATGTTTTGCAGGCTGGTTTGTAAATGCCGCATCTTTTCGGACTTGTGGTATGTTGGTAACATTTCTGACACTTTATGCTTGTACCGAGGGTCTAGTAGCGTTGCGACCCAGTACAGGTCCTTCTCCTTAAGCCTCTTGATACGGGGGTCCTTCAACAGGCATGACAGCATGAAAGACCCCATTCTCACAAGGTTGGATGCAGAGCTATCCATCTCCGCTTCCTCATTATCAAGGACTGCATCATCCACGGTCTCCTCCCCCCAGCCACGTACAAGACCAGGGGTCCCCAAAAGGTCACCACTAGCCCCCTGGGAAGCCTGCTCCTGTTGGTCCTCCTCCTCCTCCTCCACAAAGCCACCTTCCTCCTCTGACTCCACTTCTGGCACCTCTCCCTGCGTTGCAGCAGGTGCCTGGGTTCGTTCTGGTGATTCCGACCAGAAATCGTGCGCTTCCAGCTCCTCGTCACGCTGGTCTACAGCCTCATCTGTCACTCGTCGCACGGCACGCTCCAGGAATAAAGCGAAGGGTATTAGGTCGCTGATGGTGCCTTCGGTGCGACTGACCATATTTGTCACCTCTTCAAAAGGTCGCATGAGCCTGCAGGCATCGCGCATAAGCACCCAGTAACGGGGGAAAAAAATCCCCAGCTGTGCAGATCCAGTCCTACCACCCAGTTCAAAAAGGTACTCGTTGACGGCCCTTTGTTGTTGCAGCAGACGTTCCAACATAAGGAGCGTTGAATTCCAGCGAGTCTGGCTGTCAGAAATCAAACGCCTGACTGGCATGTTGTAGCGCTGCTGAATGTCAGCAAGGCGTGCCATGGCTGTGTAGGAACGTCTGAAATGGGCCGACACCTTTCTGGACTGGGTGAGAACGTCCTGGAATCCTGGGTACTTGGAGACAAAACGTTGGACTATTAAATTTAACACATGTGCCATGCAGGGCACATGTGTTAAATTGCCTAGTCTCAACGCTGCCAACAGATTGCTTCCATTGTCACACACCACTTTTCCGATCTGCAGTTGGTGTGGGGTCAGCCACCGATCGGCCTGTGACTGCAGAGATGACAGGAGTACAGATCCGGTATGGTTTTTGCTTTCCAGGCACGTCATCCCCAAGACAGCGTGACAACGGCGTACCTGGCACGTCGAATAGCCTAGGGGGAGCTGGGGGTGCACAGGTGTGGAGGAGGAGAAGGAGGACCCAGCAGCAGAGTAAGAAGACGAAGAAGACGAGGTAGAGAGCGATGGAGGAGTAGAGGTGGTGGCAGAACCGCGTGCAATCCGTGGCGGTGACACCAACTCCACTGTTGTTGTTGAGCTACCCATTCCCTGCTTCCCAGCCATTACCAAGTTCACCCAGTGGGCAGTGTAGGTGACATACCTGCCCTGACCATGCTTGGAGGACCATGCGTCAGTAGTCATATGGACCTTTGGCCCAACACTAAGTGACAGAGATGCGGTAACTTGGCTCTGCACATGTTGGTACAGGTGTGGTATTCCCTTTTTAGAAAAAAAATTGCGGCTGGGTACCTTCCACTGCGGTGTCCCAATTGCTACAAATTTGCGGAAGGCCTCAGAGTCCACCAGCTGGTATGGTAAAAGCTGGCGGGCTAAGAGTGCAGACAAGCCAGCTGTCAGACGCCGGGCAAGGGGGTGACAGTCAGACATTGGCTTCTTACGCTCAAACATGGCCTTCACAGAAACTTGGCTGGTGGCAGATGACTGGGAATGGGAACAGGTGGTCAAGGTGGAAGGCGGAGTGGAGGGTGGTTCAGACGGGTCAAGGAGAGCAGAGGTAGAGCAGTAAGATGCTGGACCAGAAGGAGTGTGGCTTTTAGTTTGCCTGTTGCCTTTGAGGTGTTGCTCCCAAAGTGCTTTGTGCTTGCCGCTCATGTGCCTTCGCATAGAAGTTGTACCTATGTGGCTGTTGGGCTTACCAAGGCTCAGTTTCTGACTGCACTCATTGCAAATTACAATGCTTTTGTCAGAGGCACACACATTAAAAAAATCCCACACTGCTGACTTTTTGGAAGTGTGCGATCTGGCGGTAACAGTAGAAGTTGGCGGCATTGGCGGCAATGGCGGGTGCGTTGGCCGGCTGAACACAGGTGCCGATACATGTTGTTGCCCTACTGATCCCTGCGGGCTGTCCTCCCTGCTTCTTCTAAGTCTTATTCTCCTACTGCCTCTCTGACTCTCCGTCTCTCCATCTGAACTACCCTCCTCTTGCTCTCTTCTACTAGGCACCCACAAAACATCAATCTCCTCATCATCATTCTCCTCAGATGCATCAATTTCTTCTGACACATCACAGAAGGAAGCAGCAGCGGGGACCTCCTCCTCATCACTCATTATGTCCATCTCTGTCGTGTTCTCTGCCAGAATTAAATCTGGTGTAAGGTCCTCATCTCCTTCATCTTCTTCTGGCAATAATGGTTGCGCATTACTCAGTTCAAGAAACTCATGGGAAAATAACTCCTCTGACCCCAGTGAAGAAGGGGCACCGGTGGTGGAGGAAGTGTTACGTGGGGTGGCCATAGCAGTGGAGGATGAGGAGGATGTTGTGGTAAAGTTAGAAACGGTAGAGGATGGGGTGTGCTGTGTAAGCCAGTCAACTACCTCTTCAGCATTTTGGGAGTTCAGGGTCATTGGCTTTTTAAAACTGGGCAATTTGCTAGGGCCACAGGATTGCATAGCAGCACGGCCCCTAGCACGGCCTCTGCGTGGCGGCCTGCCTTTGCCTGGCATTATTTTTTAAAAAACAACAACAACAACAAAAACTCAGTTGGTTTTTCTGGAAACGATAATACACACAGCTAGATGGCGGGTTGAAGAAAACAGTGTGCAAATAATGCCTACAAGGTCAACGTATACACTACTACAGCGGTGGATACGGATTACGTAAAATATATTATGGCTGCTTGAAAAAAGTCACTCCGGTGTTTTTTCTGGAGACGGTAATATTATGGATATTTAGACAGAATGTGAACAAGGTCACACAGCTAGATGGCGGGTTGAAGAAAACAGTGTGCAAATAATGCCTACAAGGTCAACGTATACACTACTACAGCGGTGGATACGGATTACGTAAAATATATTATGGCTGCTTGAAAAAAGTCACTCCGGTGTTTTTTCTGGAGACGGTAATATTATGGATATTTAGACAGAATGTGAACAAGGTCACACAGCTAGATGGCGGGTTGAAGAAAACACTGTGCAAATAATGCCTACAAGGTCAACGTATACACTACTACAGCGGTGGATACGGATTACGTAAAATATATTATGGCTGCTTGAAAAAAGTCACTCCGGTGTTTTTTCTGGAGACGGTAATATTATGGATATTTAGACAGAATGTGAACAAGGTCACACAGCTAGATGGCGGGTTGAAGAAAACACTGTGCAAATAATGCCTACAAGGTCAACGTATACACTACTACAGCGGTGGATACGGATTACGTAAAATATATTATGGCTGCTTGAAAAAAGTCACTCCGGTGTTTTTTCTGGAGACGGTAATATTATGGATATTTAGACAGAATGTGAACAAGGTCACACAGCTAGATGGCGGGTTGAAGAAAACACTGTGCAAATAATGCCTACAAGGTCAACGTATACACTACTACAGCGGTGGATACGGATTACGTAAAATATATTATGGCTGCTTGAAAAAAGTCACTCCGGTGTTTTTTCTGGAGACGGTAATATTATGGATATTTAGACAGAATGTGAACAAGGTCACACAGCTAGATGGCGGGTTGAAGAAAACACTGTGCAAATAATGCCTACAGGGCAAATAATGCCTAAAAGGTCAACTTATACACTACTACAGCGGTAGTAAAATAAAAAAAGTAAAATAAAAAAAAAATGAATATTAAAAAAAAAAATTAAAGTTGGTGCTGCTGAACTACTAGGAGCAGCAGATTAGCACACCAGTCCCACTCCCCAATACTGCTAGACTAATAGCACTGGGCTCTTATAGTAGTAGTAGTAGTAGTAGTAAAACAACAAAAAAATAAATAAAAGCAGTCCTTACAAGGACTACTGTTATTGCAGCAGTCAGCAGATGAGATCAGAAGCAGGACAGCTGCCCACTGCAGCTACATACAGAGCACTGCAGTAGAAGGTAGATTACTAGCCAGCAAAGCTACCTAAGCTAAAATGTCCCTCAAACCCCTGCAGACTTCTGTCCCTCCAATAACAGAGCAGTATCAAAACGATTACTAGCCAGCAAACTTTCAACTGTCCCTGAAATCACTAACAGGCAGCAGCTCTCTCCCTACACTATCTCTTCAGCACACACAGGCAGAGTGAAAAAACGCTGCAGGGCTTCGGTTTTTATAGGGAAGGGGAGTGGTCCAGGGGAGAGCTTCCTGATTGGCTGCCATGTACCTGCTGGTCTGGGGTGAGAGGGCAAAAAAAAGCGCCAACAATGGCGAACCCAAAATGGCGAACGTCGCGCGACGTTCGCGAACTTCCGGCGAGCGCGAACACCCGATGTTCGCGCGAACAAGTTCGCCGGCGAACAGTTCGCGACATCTCTATCAGTGAGTTTGCAATTGATTCTCAGCATGCAGCTCAGATTCAAAAGCAACAGATATGACCCATGTCGCCCCCCTCAAGTCACTGATTGGTTACTGCCTGGTAACCAGGGTAACCATTCAATGTAAACCAAGAGAGCTGAAAAGCAGGAAGTAGTGTTCTGACTGATATGTTAGACATCCAGTAACTCCAGCCTTTATACATTACATTTTTGCCTAACTAACTATATTAGAAACATTTTTTATTTTGCACAGCCTATTTATTTACCCAGTTTTTATTTTTACACTGAACAATTCCTTTAAGCTGGCCACAGACGCAAAGATCCGATCGTACGAATCAACATACGATCGGACTTCCCCATCTCCCGACCTGTCACTAACCATTCAGATCAAATAAAGTACAAAAGAACAAATCAGCCGATGTTCTGCCCCTGACAGCAATCGTATGAAAGTTATGTCTGACCAAAGCTAGTGACAGTCTCCCACTGAAAATCGTACGATCGGCAATACACGCAAAGATATTACCCGCAGCCGACAAAAATCTTTTAACCTGTCCGATCGACCAAACGACTGATCTCCACCAGACCAAAAAATTTCGGGACTCTCCACACATGGTTCGAAAATCGTACGAATCCTTGATTCGTACGATCAGATCTTTGCATCTATGGCCAGCTTTATTCCTAGAATTCCATTCCTCTTTTGAGTCAATATTTTTCAAGAACTATTATTTGCTAAAAAAAAAGAAAATATTTTTTTTTTCTGGCAGTTATACTGAATCCCATGAATCCTTTGGTATGTATTTTGGCAGTTTGCATTATTTTCTGGTTTTATTTTTACATGATAAATACTGCAGAAATTATAAAATTGGCAGACTACTGCAGAAGTAGGTGGCTTATCATTACTATTTTGGGTTTACAAGCAAAGTCAAGAGTCAAGAATAGAAAATCACTGTTCTGGCTCACTACAAAGGAGAAGAGCTGGTCCCAGGTGTCCCAATAACTTGCCCGGTGCAGCCTCCTCAAGGCATTCCAGGCTGTACCTTAGAGGAACAGTAACATCAAAAAATGAAAGTTATCTAAAGTAATGCAACTATAATGCAGTGTTGCCCTGTACTGGTAAAACTGGTGTGTTTGCTTCAGAATGACTACTATTGTTTATATATATATATATATAAGCTGCTGTTCATATGAAAATCAAATAAAATATTTCAAATATAAATAAGCTGCTGTGTAGCAATGGGGGCAGCCATTCAAAGGAGACAAGGCTCCGTTTACACAGCAGATAGCAGATAAGATCTGTAGAACATAATGGTGTTATCTGTTATCCACTATTAACCTGTGCCATATAGCCTTTTTTCAATTTCCGCCATTGCTACACAGCAGCTTGTTTATATGAACTATAGTAGTGTTTCTGAAGCAAACACATCAGTTTTAGCAGTGCAGGATAATTGATTTTATGATTTTAAATCTAATGTGACAGGTAAAATTTATTGTAACAGTGTGTATTGTAATTGTGATACTGGTCCTGTGATCTGTTAGAGTGTTTCATTTGTCACAAACAATATGCTGGTCACACGGTTTAAAAAAAAATGTATCAGAGAGCACTTGATTGCCATTGAAGGCGGGGATAATAAATCTCTGATAGGAAAACATTTTAGTCTTTGAAACAATATTAAAAATTTGTCAGTTAAGGTGATTTAAAGGGTCTGTATGCCTTTAATGGGAGGTGATGTTACATGCTCCCCTGATTTATGGGAAGCATACTGGATTTTCAGTTTTGGCACATATTTTTCTATGGGTTTGAATACTCATTATGATGTTACTTATTTGGTTTAAGGGTGGTCTTGTACTTTTTAGATTTAATTTATAGTGGTGGATTATATATTTTTTTTCTTTTCTTTTTTTCCCTTTTCACATTTTTTGTTATAGTATACTTTATTTTGGATTTAATTGTTTGTAATTGTATCATTATGTGCCACTGTTTTTTAAAAGTATAAATGAAGGCAGTGTCCTCCTGTCCAAGTGTGCCTATGACTAAGGATGGATGTGCCTGAAACACATCAGGTGGCCAATGCTGTTGTACACTTTTACTTTATCTAAATTAAGATTTGTGCTCTTAACCATATCAGCAAAGTCCGCTACATGGAATTTTAGCTTATTAATAGGGGTGTTTCCAATGTTAAATAGCACCTCTATGCAAAATTATCCATTAATGCTAGCTAAAATTTTCTGCATCATTAAATGTGGCCATACACAAGTGAGTCTATAGTATCTGACTGATAGGCCTATGGGCCAAATAGATTGGTACTTTAATTTTGAATTCAAATTTTTTCGACTGTGGAATTATTAAAATTTGATTCCAGTTTTTTAAAAATTTGAATTCAATTTTCAAGATTTATCATACACTGGTCCTTTAAGAACTCGAATTTAACTATTTGCCACCTAAAACCTGACAACTTGCTGTTTTAGTCAATGGAAGATGTCCTGGGATCAATTTGGAGTTGTTTGCAGCCTTTCTGACATTCAGAGAAAAAAAACTCAAATCGAGTTTTTAAATTTCCAATCAAATTCGATTTGAATTTGATTCGAGTTTTCAGGTCGATCCTATTCACCTGTGTCTGGAAAATTCGATTATTTTTATTATTTTTGATTGGTTGAATTTTGAGTTCATGGGAGTTTATGGGAGTTGTAAAAAACTCCCATGAATTTGAATTTCGACCCTTGATATATCTGCCCCTAGTGTATGGCTGCATTCTATTTTTCTGTTTAAGATGAAAACCCAAAATAAGCAGAACTACAAGAAGTGAATTGTGTGTAATGGTCACGCTTCAGTTCTCATCTCTCAATACACAATGTACCCAACTACACGGATCAACTGCAGATGATATTTCAGATCATCTTCCAATAGTATCGCAGGTTGATCTCCCACATTCCTTTAGGCTAGTCAAGGCTAGGCTAGACAAGCTCCCCATAGATGGGCTTTAAAAAATAATGCATTATTCACTGAGTGATTTTTTCCCAATCTTTTTATATCTTTGTTCTTCAAAGGTTGGAAAGAGAATAAGAAAATATATATGTTCAGTAAGGCAGTAAACTGGTCGACCTTGAAGTTTGGAATCACTAATTGGGTTATTAATCGAAGTCCGAATTTATCTCAATATTTTCTGAAAAAAAACTCTGACCAAATCAGGTTTTTTTTGGTTATTTCTAAATACACTTTCCTGAAAATTTTGTTTGCATGAAAAAATCTGAAAAAATCGCGAAAAACATACATTTTATGAATTTTTCAGATTATTGCGTGAAACCCAGAGCAAACATCTCCCATTGATTTATATGCAACCTCGGCAGGTCTGAGATGCATTGTTTCAGACTTTTTCCATCCTCAGTGTATAATATATTCTGAAAAATTTCTGTTTTTTTAAAATTCATAATTTTTCAGATTTTTGGCATTCAGAGTTTAGTATACAACCCCCTAAAAATGGTGGGGATAATTTGAGGGGGATTGTCATTAATTAAAATACTTACCCAGACTGATGTGTATGCTTAAAGGAAAACTATACCCCCAAAATGAACTCTTAAGCAACAGATAGTTTACATCATATTAAGTGGCATATTAAAGAATCTTACCAAACTATATATTTAAGTAAATCTTGCCGTTTTACGTCTCTTGCCTTGAGTCACCATTTTGTGATGGTCTCTGTGCTGCCTCAGAGATCACCTGATCAGAAATACTGCAACTCTAACTGTAACAGGAAGAAATGTGGAAGCAAAAGACAGAACTCTGTCTGTTAATTGGCTTATGTGACCTAACAAGTATGGTTTGTTGGTATGTTTGTGTGCACAGTGAATCGTACGATCCCAGGGGGCGGCCCTTATTTTTTAAAATGGTAATTTTCTTTTTATGATTACCCAATGGCACATACTACTAGAAAAGTATATTATTATGAAAATGGTTTATTTACATGAAGCAGGGTTTTACATATGAGCTGTTTAATGCAATATCTTTTTATAGAGACCTACATTGTTTGGGGGTATAGTTTTCCTTTAACAATGCATTTTTCTGAACGGCTACATTTATTAATATCGTTTTAACAAAAATGGTAAATTAGTGTGCTTCCTCAACCTATTTTTAAACTTAAAGAACAGTTTTACAGCAGTGCATTGCAAATCCATCAGTTAACTTAAAGACCAATGATATGGTATGGTCAGAAATGGAAAGTAGCACAAAATCTTCAAAAGCATAAAAGCTACAGTCTTCTGTTACCATTGTAAATATTACTTTTCATGATTATACCATCAGACTACACCATCAGAAAATGATAATTATACTGAATAAGTATGGCTATACTTGGCTATATTCAGGAAAAGCAGCAATTACTCTTAAAATATATTGCAATTCGATTTATGTTTGCAAGGTTGCATCTGAATAAACCACATGGCTTAAAGAATAATGTGCTTTGGACCACTAATATCAAAGTGGGATTTTTTTTAATTTAATGTGCAGTTACATATTAAGCTAAAGCTTGACGCAATATGTTACCAGGAGACATTATGGGGCCGATTCATCAAGAGTCGAATATCGAGGGTTAATTAACCCTCGATATTCGACTGGGAACTAAAATCGTTCGACTTCGAATATCGAAGTCGAACGATTTTGCGCAAATCCTGCGATCGATCGATCGAAGGATTTTAATCCAACGATTGAAGGAAAATCCTTCGATCAAAAAATCACAGGCAAGCCTATGGGGACCTTCCCCATAGGCTAACATTGACTTCGGTAGGTTTTATCTACCGAAGTAGGTGGTCGAAGTATTTTTTAAAGAGACAGTACTTCGATTATCGAATGGTCGAATAGTCGAACGATTTGTACTTCGAATCGTTCGAATCGTTCGAATTCGATCGAATTCGATCGAATTCGATCGAATTTAACCAATTCGATGGTCGAAGTACCCAAAAAATACTTCGAAATTCGAAGTTTTTTTAATTCGAATCCTTCACTCGAGCTTTATGAATCGGCCCCTATATGTCAAGCATGGCGAGGATATGTGGAGTCTGGAGGTCTCACATAGTATACCATTATATATTATAGATTTTTTTAGCTCATCTATTAGATAAAAATAAAGTTTGGATTGTACAAAAGGATTATGAGCACACTGTCAGGCCTACAACTGGATGTCTAAAGTAGAAAGCCATTCAACATTTTTGGAATGACCAGGTCAATGACCAAAACCTAACCACAACTCCACTGAGTTGCGGTACGATGACCTGAAACAATAAAAGTGTTTTTTTACTCTGAACTATGATGTAAAGAAATTATAATTATTCTAATTTTGGGGTTTGGTAAGCGATATATAATAATCTGTTCTGACATACAAAACCAGAGATTTGAAATTGGGTGGACTTATCAAATAAATCAACAGCAGTAATGCCAACTGAAATAATAGCTGTGGTTATTTTGTTGCTATGCAGGGTCTCTCTGATGATTGCATTCCATAGACGACTGGCTGTGTGAAAATCGTGACACTGTATTTTTTTGCCTTATAGCTGAGTAAACATTTTCTAGAGAAAACTTGGCAGATCATGCAAGGCAAATGATGGCATGAATAAATATTAGGGTTGAACAAAATTCATAGGATTCCACACTTTGAGCGATGCCAGGTGAGAGATAACCTGCATAGCTGTAATTGTATGCACATGTTTGGGCTATGTCGAAATGAGGCTGCTTTATTATCTCCATCTGTAGTTGATGTATTGCAAATGCTGCAGTGGTAATTATTAATTGCTTCCTGGCATTATTCACTATACCCCCTGCAGGTTTCTAAGCCAGCTGATAACTATCTGAATTTTTTTCCATTGGTTTCTCTAATACAAAATTGTCAAAAGCACTGTACTCCATACCATTCGGGAAGGCCCATTTATAAAAGTCTAAATTTATCTCAATATTTACTGAAAACAGCTCCGACTAAATCCACACAGGTTTTTTCTCCTTATTTATTTATACACTTTCCCGAAAATTTCATTTGCGGGGAAAAAATCCTAAGAAATTGTAAAACAAAATGAATCATACACATTTTTTAGATATTCCACTCTAAAACTCAGATTTTTTCAGCTTTTTTTCTGAAAACCACAAAATCTTCGGATTATTACACGAAACCCAGCACAGATCAAAATATCTTTGGGACGTCTCCCATCTACCAGATTTCCGAATTTGGACTTTTTCCATCCTCGGGGGTAAAATAAATCAAAAAAATTTGTGGGTTTTTTCCCACTAAAAATTCAGATTTTATTGTAAAAAAACCACGATTTTTTGGGGTTTTTGGCATTCAGGGTTTAGTAAATAACCCTCCAGGTGTTGCAGGCAACACTTTTAAATTCATGTGAGTTTTTTAAAACTCCCATAAATTCCCATAAATTAGAAATTCGACCAATCTAACTATTTTTAATAAAATCACATTTTTTCAACTTGAATTCGATTTGAATTAAAAAAACTTCTCAGAAAAACTGGAATGTCAGGAAGGCTGCAAACAACACCAAATTGATCCCTGGACCTCTCCCATTAACTTATACAGTAATTCGACCAGGCTTTGGGTGATGAATAGTCAAATTTGAGTTCTTAAAGGTCCAGAGTATGATAAATATTGAAATTCTAATTAAAACTCAAATCGAGTTTGGATAGTTCAGAATTTGAATTTGAGAGTTTTGACCAAAAAAATTGAAAATTTGAATTAGAATTTTCACTTTGTTTCACTTTAATAAATCTGCCCCTTTATGTACCTGGAACATGGCTGTTTTAGAGATTCAAGGATTTATGTAAAAGTTTTCTTAAAAGATGGTTCATGTGACCCCTGCTATACATATAAATCCACTACTGAGGAGGGCTAAATACCTCAGAGAAAAAAACACCTTTATTGTGGTGTCATGTAAACATATAAAAAAATTCTGATTAGGGCTCCTAGTTATACTGTTTTTTAATGTTATTTTTGTTATTAGGGGGCAAAACACTCAATCTGTGCAATCTGTCATGGCAAGAAAGCCATACAGCAAGACTCCAGATAGAAATTTGCAGATGAAAAGTGAAGGGAAAGAGAAACTGGAAGAATGAAAGCATTTAACCAAATGTGGGAAATCAGATTCTAATTTAATGAAACCCATATTTATAATATTCAGTTATTCTCAAAGGGATATGTTACCGATATACCTATATTAGGGAAAACATTTACAAAAGAAATAAAGTGCATGTAAAGGATTGGATAAAAAGTTTTGCCTGACATGCTAATATTCTGTGGAGCTTCTTCAGACCTTTCTACTGTCTTTTTAATTTAGCAAGATGTCAAAGGAGACATTGGGTGATCCTACACCTTATAGGGGTAATTTAACAAATGTAACACATTTGCTGCTTGTCTAGTAACCCAAATCAGTAGGTTGAATTTACTGGTCAGCTGTTGGATTATTAAATGTGGGAATCCTCTATAATCTTGTTCAATGTCATGTGGAAATACAGTAGATAGGAGGAGATTTTAAGTACTGACCAAGATACGGATAGAATTCCATGTTGCCAAAGAAGTAACACTTGAGCAACTACAAATGTAGGAGACAAATAGTTAATTGTCCTCTTCACTCTCCAAATGTTCATCATAAGAAGACAGATGGATTTTTTTTTAATCTTGGGTCAAGGATAAGATGAATACATTATTACCATGCTACAGGTCTGAATATATATGTGAAACCCTTTATTGGTAGATAAATGAATGTTGATCTTGGAGATTTTTCCCATATTAAAGTGACAGCAGGGGAGAATCAGTCTGTGTCACCAATGCTTTGGTCAGAAGACACTTATAAGCCTAAACTTTTTTCTAAAGCCGTGTAAACCCCCCCCCCCCCAAAACAGGTGATCACATCATTTTCTGAATAACAGAGACACAACATAAAAGTTGCTGTATTTACAGTATGAAATTCAGACAAAATAAATTATTTGTTATTATAACTTTTAGCCTGAAGAACATAAATAACTTTAATTAAGTAAGAGTAGAACCATGGTTATTTATAACAATCTTCTTAGAAAATATTATAATTGCATGAAAGTTACAAGGTATTAGTTCTTTCAAATGTATTGCCATCTGAAATAAAAAATTTTAAGGAGCAATATGGTTGCAAACTCATCTCTGCAAATTATAAATAGGAAAACACTTTCTAAAATATGTTTTTTAAAAATCATGTTCCAGAAATTGTCTTAGTTGATATACGTATATATTTATTATAAGGGCTTAAAAGGAACTTGCAATGCATTTCATTATAATACATTATAAAGTAACTTGTCCATTTGGAGCCAGTGTGGCTAAGTATTTCCTCACATTGGATTTGTAAGGAATCTTTTACTTCCTTTACATATCCCCTATATGAACTTTGTTTAAAATGAGTTGGCAGATACAGAAATACAACATTTTTCAAGTTAATATAATAAAATGGAAGCATATATATGGAAACTTCTAAAATATGAAAAAATCTGTTATTTCAAAAAGTGTTTAAAATGAATACAAATAGTCCTAGCGACTTTGGACACACCGCTATATACAAATTTTATTAGACTTGTAATCATAGCGCTGCTTATGGAATCAGTCTCTGACTGCCTCTGTTATTTGTTTAACACTGGCCGACTTGTAATTTATTGCTTTGGAATGTTATACCATCTGCAAAGTAGACCAAGCATGTCCTGCCATGGTTGTATAACTTTCTGGATATGGACAGGAAAATGACCACAATGAAGCAGCCCCATTTATCTAAGAGCTGAAAGAATGTAGCTGTTTGTAGATATCACACTATCCAAGAAAATTTCAGTTATGTAATTGGAGAAATTAATGTTGTTTTTTTTTCTACGTTATATCTGTAAAGCTTCATTCTCTTAGAATGATAAACTAAACAGTAGCTAAATCCCCTTTATACAATCAGGATGAGAAATGAAGTATTAGGTTTTCCATCTTCTATCTTGCAGCCCTTCAGATGAACTACAGAAAAGCTGCATCATTCCTCATCTGCAGATCCTTGGAGATCTAGTTGAATAACAGTTGGTGACATGGGCAACCCTTCTTAAAGGGAGACAGAAAATCCAATATATAAAACTGTAGTTTTGTTACCATTATTTAATTTTTGCTTTTGCTTAGCGCATCATAAACATGACACGTTTTTTTATGCTGTGTATATTTGTATTTTAGTGTATAGTTATGTGGATTTGAATTACTTTTTTTAATTTACAATTGCTATCTTCTTGTACAGAATAAATTTACATTGTGGAGCTGACCACCAAAAGGGTGGTCTCAATTGATGACAATTTAAAGTAGACCTTTTGTGTGAAAAACTAGAATGTACCAGTCCATTATACTCTTTTAAAGATAGAATAATTGTGCTTAAAGGAACAGTTCAGTGTAAAAATAAAAACTGGGTAAATAAATAGGCTGTGCAAAATAAAAAATATTTCTAATATAGTAAGTTAGCCAAGAATGTAATGAATAAAGACTGGAGTGATTGGATGTCTAACAGAACAGAACACTACTTCCTGCTTTTCAGCTCTCTAACTCTGAGTTAGGCAGTGACTTGAAGGGGGGCCACAGGGGACATAACTGTTCAGTGAGTTTGCAATTGATCCTAAGCATTCAGCTCAGATTCAAAAGCAACAGATATGACCCATATCACCTCCGCTCAAGTCTCTGATTGGTCACTGCCTAGTAACCAATCAGTGGAAACCAAGAGAACTGCAAAGCAGGAAGTAGTGTTCTAGCTATTATGTTAGACATCCAGTCAATCCAGCCTTTATACATTACATTTTTGGCTAACTAACTATATTAGAAATATTTTTTTTATTTTGCCCAGCTTATCTATTTAGCCATTTTTATACTGAACAATTCCTTTAAAAAAAGTAGTGTTTCAGACTGATTTATTGAATATTTCTGCAAAAACCCTAATAATCCCTCCCTTCTCTTCCACTTCCTGCTCCCTGAATTCTCTGGCTGTGCAGAGGAGCCAGCGGCACTGTAGCATAAGAACTAATCAGCAGCTAGGCTGACCTGATAGGGAACTGAAGCCTGTCTTTTTTTGTGTGTGACTGCAAGGCTGTTATTAGCTGTCCCTCTCCTACTGTGTCTCTGGCAGGGACCATTAGGACACGCCTATTCCTCATTTGAAACAAGGTCAGGGACCAGAGAATATCTATGGGGAGCTCCAATAAAGGGGCCATTTTTGAAGAGAATATTAATTTGCAGCCAAAAGTAAAACCAGTACCACACAGTATTCAGTATCGCCTACAAAACAAGAGCTTTTTCAATTATCCTACTGTATGTGGCTCCTTTATCTAAAACTCAGGAGCTGTATGGATACTACTGTAAATCTACCATATGTTTTATATACCTGTAATCTTGTTTAAATCTATAGAGGGCCTAACAAATTTTTGACCAAAATAGTCCCTAGTTCATCTGATTAACACTATGGGGTTTCTTTATCGAATGTCAAATTTTAGAGAGCTGCAAATTTTTTTTTAACTTTAATAAATTTGACTGTACTCACAACTTGAATGGGAGGTCATTTATGAATGAATGTCTAAAATTCAATCGAATAGGAACAACCCCAAAAACATTCAAATGTCAGGAAGACTATTAACATCTTCAAATGGTTCGACGGACCTCTGCATGAACTCAGCAGGTTTTAGTTGTAAGTATCGAATTAAAGCTGTTTCCATGGTCGAGGTGTGATAAATCTCACATTTGAATAAGAATTTGTGTCGGTGGTTTTAAACTCGAAATTTTGACCAAAGAAACGATTCGAAAATTCGAATTCAGTTTACCTTTTGAACTTTTATAAATCTGCCCCTATCTCTTACTGAGATCAGATTATTTCTTAGATGTCCAAGAGTTTTACAGCTGGGTTAGCTGACTTACTACCTTGTTCCCTTATCCCTAAATAGCCACACAGTCTATTACACATCACTATAAAGAGTTCTTTCTAGTGATGGGCGAATTTATTCGCCAGGCGCGAACTTGCGGCGAATTTGCGCGAAACGCCTGCAAAAAATTTGCGGAAAAAACGGGCGCCGGCGTCAAAAAACGGGCGCCGGCGTCGAAAAAACGGGTGCCGGCGTCGAAAAAACGCGCGCGAAATTCGCGAATTTTTCGGCGAAGCGAAACGGCGCAAATTCGCCCATCACTAGTTCTTTCTTTTAATGAGATACATTGTAATCTTGATTTACTGCTTACATATGAGCTGCCAATTCTAAGTCTATCTGTTTCCATTTTTATTTTAAAGTTACTTGTCCCCTACTTGGAAATGCAGTTATGGCTTCATGTTACTTCATGTTACATCTGGCTTCTTGCTTGAAAATTAGCTAATGCTCATTTTACAATCCAAGGATTTATTTACTTTGCTGTTTAAAAAAAATGCAGCTGAAAAAGAGAAATAATGGTGGAAAGTAGGCTTTAAATGCAAGGAACATGTTTTGATTGCATTTCATTTGGGGATAAATCACTTTGCAGCAGACATGGTTATTGACAAACATTTCCATAAAAACTAATTTTATTTGTGCACACTATTGAGAAATGTTTATAAAATCAAGCACCACATAATGAGCTTAATTTGTGGATTGTTAATAATACCCATATGGTGTCATATTCTGCCAAACTAATCCTCTTAGGATATGAACAGCGAGGTTGCCAAATGAGAGTTTCAAACAGATTGGCTAACGCACTTGTAAAAAATAAAAATGAGATTTGGGGAAAAATAAATTCTTTCAATTCTGTTCAATAATTGAAAGCATGTTTGCATATATTTGCTCATAAAATCGGTGTAGTTTAGCAAAATCTCATTCAGGGTAGGCCTTTTTAAAAGATTAAAGTGCACTGCAATGATATACTTTCCTGGGGCACATTGTGCCCAAATATAGGTAAAGGATATTTTAAAAAATTGTAAAAAGACCACAGATAGATAAATAAATATGAATAAGGGTATGTTATATTATTTATAAAGCATTTATTTAAAAATTTAAATGTTGCAAACTTGCAAGGTTTCTTTAACCCACATACAAAGGCATTGCTCATGTACAGTTTCAAATGGTGGTCACGCACAATGAATGTACCAAGCCTCAAGATTCAGATCCATAAATTCAAACTTGAAGACATTTAAATGCAAAATTGGTCACAGGGACATAAAGGAGTAAATGTCTGTGTTTGTGGCATGAGGTATTTGAATATCTTCTGTAAAAAAAAAAACCTTGCACAGAGAAAGGACATATTGGCTCCTTTCAGCTCTCCTCACCCAAATATCTGTTGTTCTTCAGTTAGGTATTTCTGTCAATTGCCTCAGAAGGTATGTTCCAACTTCTTGCACTGGGAACGCCAACGCCAGTACAGAATTTTCATTCTCTGTCCAAATTAGCCATGGATCTGTATGTTTGGACTTTGTTCAACTACCGATGCTTAGGTAAGTAAATTCAGGAAAATATTGGTACAACTACCATGCAAGATTATTAGAATTGTGTGGTTCCTTTCCTTTCAAAGGTTACTTTACTTGCAGAATTGCCTGTGAGGAATACGTTGAAGACCAAAATTACTGTTGTCTAACACTGATGCTAATAGAGGTCCTTTAGTGAACTCCTTGAGTGAATTTACCACAAAACAGATACCTTTAGGCAGTGAGCCTGAAGAACAGTAGTAATTTGCTTTCTTTGATTGCATCATCCAAGCAGAAAATATTATATCTACACCAGGGTTTGGAAAACTATCAACATCTGAAAGGCCTCTTGTTGCCCAACAGTGACCACACATTCAATGTCACATTGAATAGCAACTGTCACTTTCTGGCCCATTTTGGCTTGAAATGTGTTGCTCTTGCTGATATGCTTCATTATTGTCTATTATTTGATGTTGGGATCATTGCTGTTGATGTTATATAACATGTTCTAGAACACAAGTTTTTACCACCCACTTTTAATGATTTCTTTTTACCTTCATCTGGAAATACTGTACATGTATGATGGTTTTATTGTATATGGTCTTCTGCCTTATTTTTAATGTTTTTAAGATTAATAAAATACAAGCTTTACTTAGCTATACTTAGCTATTCTCTAATATTTTCAGCTGATACTGCTCAGTTTGGGCAAGCTGCAAATATAAAGTGATACATTATAAAGTTTGCAAAAGAATCCTGAAGCAAAATGCGACAGGTGTGGGATGGGCAAAATAGACTTTCCCAAACTACTAACACCTCATGTGTGTATATTGGAAATATTAGATGAACTAATAAATGCCAACCATGCCAAAACCAGATTTAGTGAATGAAAGTAATTGCAGTCACATGGGTGGGACCCCAGTCCCCCACAAAAATGGATCACTTTGGTGAAGCAGAGTTTACCCCTTATTAAGTTTACCCTTTTGGCTAGAGGCTCTCAAGAAAAGTCCATGGTGAGAGCCAGGAATAGGTTGACAAGGCTCTCCAACATGAACTTTGTTCTCTATTTTTTAGAAGATCCCTGTGTAGCAGACATTAGGGGGATTATTTACTAGAACTCAACTTCTTCTCCTTTATATAAAAAAAAAAATTAGACCAAACTCCCAAACCAGAATGCCCTTAATTTACCAATAATGTTTCAAGAAATATTTGTGTGAATAAATGCTGCTACAAAATTGAGCATCAATTCAAATTGTGTGACTTTTTCGAGTTGTTGCTTGAAAAACTCTAAGAATTTAGATTATCGAATGAAAACCAGTGCAAAACGCATGAAACGATCAAGAAACATGAATGTAAAAAACATGCTCCAATTGTTTTAGGGACCAATGCCATTGACTTGCTGTATTTTGTACTGACATGTCGCTTCATCTATAACTGTGACTGCCTATATGTCCCCCAGTAGAAAGAATATTATTATATTTATTTACATAGCACTCACATATTACACAGCTCTTTAAATATCGTTCACCTCAGTCCCTATCCCATAGGATCTTGCAACCTTAACTACCTATCACATTCACACACAGTTGTTCATCTTATCAGGAGTCAATTAACCTTCCTGAATGTTTTTGAAGAGTGGAGGGAGATCAGATTGCCCAGAGGAAAACCTACAAACTCTTTTGCAGATAGTACCTTGTCTGGTATCCAATCTAGAGGGCCAAGCTGTCAGCAATGCTAATCACTATGCCACCCTGCTGCCCTAGATACATCATGGGAATGTGTGATGAAAGCACCATTTACCTGTTCATGACCATACCTACACTGTACATGTCATGCTCAGAAAATGCACGTACCCCATCTGCCAAAAACATTACAAACATAATCCTAATTAATTGCATTGCTTTTTAAAGTATTGCATGTTTTCACCTTGAGAACTTTCTAAGGATGTTTCTTGCTGCTTACTCAGCCCCTGTACTGTGCACTGTGCCTCCATTAACAATCAGTTACTGATTATTAATGGAGTAGGATGTAGAATGCCTGTTCAACACACTTTAATATGAAGTTGCAGAGTAAGTGAGAATGCTGCCCTAGTCTAGTTCTAATATAGTATAAAAAAAACTCTGCTTCAGCCTGGGTAACTCTGTTTGCTAATGGTCCCCTCTGGGCAGGAAAAAAAATAATCAAACACAAACCTCCTTGTAGTCTTGTCACTAGATGCATTATGTGTTAGAATATAATTTGCCCATGTCCTGAGAGCAGGCACATTTTACAGGGAACTTAATTTTATACTGTAAAAGTCTTAAATGCTTATTTGGCTGTTCTGCAGCAGTCCTATTAGAAGCTTTATACGAGAAAGAAATGAGAAATAATATCTTGGTCAATTAAACTCAAAATGCAAATTTCCTGGCTCATCAAAAACTACAAATTATAAAAGCTCAATATATCAGCTCTTTTATTTCTAATCAGACATGCAAGTACATGTGCATCTCACTTGCAATAAATCTATTTTTAAGTTAAATTTTCAAGAGGCTTTTGCCTCGATTTTCTCCCCCAGCACATGTAACACTAATAACATTCTAGAGGAATGAAGTTCTCAATTTCACCTCTCATTCAGTTTTACGATACCCAGATATCTAAAGAGAAATTCAGATTATAGGCTTTCTTTGTCTTCATACTGTAATTCGTATAACAGTATAAATTAATGACATTTTTTAGCAGGATTCGGAAAGGATTTTTTTTTGTTGCAGGGTCATATTTAGGATGATAGATATAAAAAAAATCAACTATGAATTTGCTAAGAAAAAAAAAGAGAGAGAGAAGATGGTCTTGTTTTGAAAAGAGGATGGAAAATATTAGCTTCATAAACTGATTTTCTTGGGAGCACAGCATGGGAGCTGTTTAGAAACAAAATATATGACAACAGCCAAATTAAATCCAGTGAAATTATCTAAAGAGATTATGGAATGGAATTACCAAATTTCAATCACTATTAGAGTTGGTTAATGGCAATACAATTTCACATGAGGTTGGATGAGGTTTAACATATTATATTTTTACAGTTATATTAATGTGCTCTTTTATTTACATTTTAAGAAAGCCAGGCTAAATTATCTAATGCTTGAAGCTTCTAAAAACAAAATATAGAGGAGTATTGATATCAACATTTGTGCATTCTATACCAGTTAAGAAATCTTACCAATAAAATATAGTACATACTATGTAATGGTACCTTTATTGGCTGTCATCTTTACTAAACGCAAACTGAGTTCCTGAACTTTGGTTGACATCACTCGGTTCAAACTTTTTTGAGACTTGATTAATATTGGCTAAAGGCTTGGGTTTGCTTTGACTGAAATGTTGCTGCTAATAACAATTTGGGTCTATATAAAAGCTGGATATGATTTTTCACATATTATAGTCTTGTTTTAAAATTGTTTTATAAACATGAAAACCCTCTTTAGTTTTGAGTGCCTATATATATATATATATATATATATATATATATATATATATATATATATATATATATATATATATATATACACACACAGTATATATATATATATATACACAGTATACACAGTATATATATATATATATATATATATATATATATATATATATATATATATATACACAGTATGTACCGAATAAAACACTTATTTTGATGAAAAACATCGGTGTGCGGATCCTTGCAAACAAACCTCTATATGAATTTTTGCACCCACAAAAATCGTGAAAATCGGAAATTGACACTGACAAATTTTCACGGGAGATTTGAGAATTTATTTGCCGGGGCGAAACGCTTGAATTTGCCGCAAATTCGTGCCAGGCGAATTTATTATATATATATATATATATATATATATATATATATATATATATATATATATATATATATATATACAGTAACAGTATTTACTAGTCTTTGCTATTAAATAATCCCAGTCTTCTCATCAATTAGTATCTAATTTCTACAAGTGTAAATGCTCTAAATACAGTATCTCATATTTGTCTATTTGTCTTAATATCCAGTGTACTTGTCTTTGGTGCATTGACTATTTTCATGCCATAAAAAAGGCTGCACATGCCAAATGTTGTTTGGTTAAAGGTATTCTGTCATGATTTCATGGTGTTGTTTTTATTTCTTAATTACACTGTTTACATTGCAAATAATTCACTCTATCATATAAAATTGTATTCCTGAATTTGGGGGGTTATTTATCAATAGGGATGTAGCGAACTGCCGATTTGGTGTTCGCGAACACCGGCAAAAAATGCGAACGTTCGCGGACAGTTCGCGAACTTCGAACACCCGCTAAAATCGTTAGAATCGAACGATCGAAGGATTTTAATCGTTCGATCGAAGGATTTTCATTCGAATCGAACGATCGAAGCCATTCGATCGAAGGATTTTCATTCGATTGAATGCTTACAATCGTTCGAACGAATGGAAATCGTTCGATTTTTAGCGGTCGAAGGAATTCGAATGGTCGAATGGTCGAACGACTTGTATTCGAATCGAACGCGAACTCAAAATGCGAACGTTCCCAAGCGTTCGCGAACATTCGGCGGACGCGAACGGTCGAAGTTCGCGCGAACTAGTTCGCGGGCGAACAGTTCGCTACATCCCTATTTATCAAGGTCCGAATTTATTTCAATATCGGCTGCTACAAACTCAGATCTAACCCGCTCGGGTTTTTAATAGTGATGGGCGAATTTATTCGCCAGGTGCGAATTCGCGGCGAATTTGCGCGATTCGCCGCCAGCAAATAAATTCGTGAAACGCCCGCGGAAATTCACGGCAAAAATTCGCCTGCGTCAAAAAAATTGTTTTTCAAAAAAAAGGATGTCAAAAACGAGACGCCGGCGCCGTTTTGCGAATTTTTCACCGTTTTGCGAATTTCGCACGAAATTCGTGAATTTTTCGGCGAAGCAAAACGGCGCAAATTCGCCCATCACTAGTTTTTAACGCTTATTTATTATTACATTTTCCCCAAAATTACCTTTGCTGGAAAGCTCAGATTTTCAAGATTTTTCGTGAATTTTCCCCTAAAACTCCGAGTTTTCACCTGGAAGCTCAGAAAACATCATGAAATTGCCCGAAACCCCCGACACAAACAAAAATCAATGGGACTGTTCCCATTGACTTCTATGCAACCTCGACAGGTTTGAGATGCTGTGGTTTTATATTCGGGATTTTTAGCCCTCTGGGTTTAATAAATTCCAAAAGATTTGTGATTTTTTTATAAGTCCCATTTTATAAAAAAATCACAAATTTTTCGGATTTCTGGGAATTTCGAGTATTCAAAGCTTAGTAAATAACCCCCTTGGTGTATTTTTTTTTTAGTTGTAATATTGGTATGTAGACAGCCATTTCAAGTCGTTGTGTCTGCAATACAACTGCTATATATGGTATTGTCTCTCCTATTAATGAAACTGGAGAAGTCACAGTGGGAAGGCTATTCTAATATTTAACAGGGAGCTGTTAATGTGTTACATTCCTATTGTTTGCTTGATAGGCTGCTGGGGGAGAAAGGGAGTAAAGAGTGACTGAAGTTATCTGAGCACAAGTTACATGACTGAGGGCACCTGGGAAACTGACAACATGTCTAGCTCTATGTCAGATTTCAAAATTAAATATACATTTTAAAAAAAATCTGTTTGCTCTTTTGAAAAAACAGAATTTTGGAGCAGCACTATTAACTGATGCATTTTGAAAAATAAAACATGTTTTTGCTTGACAGAATCCATTTAATTACTTCTTAATGTCACATTTGTTTCTTAATGCAGCATCATTGTTCATGCAACATCACTGAGAGGAACCTGATACTGATTTGATTCCCATTAAAATATAACTTTTATTCATTTAGTATTAATTAGTAACAAGATATACAGTTAAAGGAACAGTAACACCAAAAAATTTAAGTGTTTTAAAGTAATGAAAATATTATGTAGTGTTGCCCTGCACTGGTAAAACTGATCTGTTTGCTTCAGAAACACTACTATAGTTTATATAAACCAGCTGCTGTGGAGCAATGGCGGAAATTGAAAAACGGCTATATGGCACAGGTTAACAAATGGATAACAGATAACACCATTAGACAGACAGAGCTTATCTTCTATCTGCTGTGTAACTAGAGCTTTTTCTCCTTTGAATGGCTGCCCCCATTGCTACACAGCAGCTTATGTATATAAACTATAGTAGTGTTTCTTAAGCAAACACAGCAGTTTTACCAATGCAGGGCAACACTGCATTATATTTTAATTACTTTAAAACACTTTCATTTTTTGACGTTACTGTTCCTTTAATAATGATAAGTCTTAAAAACAATTTGAGAAAAAGTATAAAGTGGGATTAAATACTGTATGTAAAGTATTATTACTGTGCTGAAAAAGGAGGTAACCCATTAACTGTGAATAGCGGCAATTGCTAACCAATTCACTTTCTGTGTTCAGTCCATAATGCTTTCATATTTCGTTGTTAGCTCTTTCTACCACTGTACTCATCATTATTACCTGCCTAAACTGTAACCATCTTACTGAAATGCTCTACAATGCCAAGATGCTGTCTGCTTCTCGACTACCAATTCTTAAGTTGCATAAAAGCTTGAGTTAGTAACTACTTCATTGCTACGTATGTCTCTGCATACACAAACATTTGGTACCAAAATAAACCTCAATGTTGCTTTATCTTTTTTCAGCTATTCAGGTTCACTAGTGATGGGCGAATTTGTCCCGTTTCGATTCGCCACGAATTTCGCAAATTTCCCGCGAAATTTGTGAAACTGGCAAAAACGGCGATTTTGATGCCGGTGACAATCCGACAGCATCAAAATGGGCGCTGGCGTCAAAGTTGATGCCGGCACCCATTAAAGTCAATGGGTGTCCGTTTATTGATGCCGTCGCCGGCGTCTAGATTTTTCAGCCGCCGGCGGATCTTCGTGGCAAATTCGCAAATTTATTCGACGGCAGAGAAAATGGCAAATTTGCCGCGAATATCTAACTATGTTTGGTTAGGATATACTATACTTTAACCAGAAGTTCAAAAGGATGATTCAATTTCTTAAGAAGTAAGCATCTTCTAATATGTCTCCCATTTGTCCAATGAGATATGAGTCAGCACAGGAACATAGATACCTGTTACTAGTCCTTCATGGATTCCCAGAAAATTACAGTTTAAGATTGACCAAGACAAGTGCAAGTGGGCATCAGGCCTGGCCTGGGATTCCAAATAGGCCCTGGCATTTCAAGTACACAGAGGCCCAAACAGCCCCCAACAGCCCACTAAATAGTGACTGTCTGTGGCATATTACAGCAGCCCCTCTGGCATTTTCAAGAATCCACAGATTGAAAGTCTGAGCCTTGTGGGCATTCTATTACATCCATTGGGTATCCAAGCAGTTCAAAAAAATTATAAGGAAAGTACAGGTCAACAAAAGTCAAAAGCCTTCTCTTAATTCCTGTTCATAGCTCTAGCCACTACAGCTTGTACCGCAGTTACAATTAATATACATATTAACATAGTAAGTCAGGTTGAAAAAAAACACACGCCCATCAAGTTCATTCTTTTAAGTCTATATATAACTGCCAGTTGATCCAGAGGAAGGCAAAAATCCCCATTGGAAGCCTCTCCAATTTGTCTCAGAGGGGGAAAAATTCCTTCCTAATTCAGACTAGTTCCTTAATAAAGTTGTACTATGAGCTATCTTACATAACCCTGTATTCCCTCACTTGTTAAAAAAGCATCCAACCCCTTCTTAAAGCCATCTAATGTATCAGGGAGAGAATTCCACATCTTCACAGCTCTCACTGTAAAAAAACCCCTTCCGAATATTTAGGCGGAACATCCTTTCTTCTAATCGGAATGGGTGACCTCACGTCAGCTTAAAAGACCTATGTGTTCAGAAACATATGCACTCTAGGCACTGTAACACTGATGCTAGATATTACAATGGCAATGAGCAAGTGCTTTACTCATGGCACATTTATGGTCCCGGAATTACACCCTCCATTATGTCTGCTCTTTGGTAATGAGTCTCATTTACCCTGATTTCTAGATCCTTATCTGTTTTTCCTTGATTAGTGATTGTAGCTAATTGTTTTGCCTTGACTAAAAATCCTGAATAATCATAATATGATTGAAGCAGTGGAGTCTGCCTGGGTAGGTGTTTACTTTTGAAGTGTTCATAAGCAGGGTTGCCAGGACATGCATCATTTTATTACACCAGCCATGTCTGGGAAATGATATATTAAGCAAAACAACAATCTTCTGCATTGCTAGTGGTTCATTTCTACTCCAGGGAAAGCTGTGTATTTTATCAACCTGTCGAAAAAGTGGGACTCGTTAGAGCACTATGTTAAGAAGCAGTTTAAATCACAATTTGTAGATTACGACAACTTTTAAACAAAAGGGAAGTGAATACCAACACAGATAAAATGTCATTGTGAGACCAAGGTCTAAACTTGGACGGTTTGCTTTATGGCTTTCTAGTGTGTGATAAAAATCTGTTCACCAGGTGTACTATCTGTCTCCTGTGTGGCATACCAGAGCATCATCTAGGCCTCTGGCCCATTTGTTTCTTGTAATTGCCTTTCCTATGCACACCTTAGGGCACCTTAATTCAACTTTTTATTCCATGCACTGCACAGAGTACCATCTGCTAGTTCTAAACTCTTTTCCATTTTATTGCAATGCTGCAGTGAACGGCAATGTTCTCATCTGAAGAACACTGGCTGGCGAGAGACAGAGCTGCTCCTGCCAGCTGTTTGCTTTACTTTTGTCTAAATAAAGAATGTTTGTGTAGAGATTCTCACTTTACAGTTCTGTTTGTAAAACACAGGCTGCCAGCTTGCAAGGTGGTATATGGCCTCGGCAACTGAAAACATAACGGGTGCCATTGGGCAATCACTAGGAATGATGTTTCTAACAGCATTTGTGCAGCTGAAAGTTGAAGGGGAAAATTGTATTAGCAATAGTGCACCCAGTTCAGCTGCTGATATGCCTAAAAAAAATGTATGCTCAAAATTCACTTGTATATTCAGTGTAGAGAAATAGGGCTTAAAAGAAGTGTTTGGAAAGCAAACTGCACCATTTTTGTGTGGTGTGCCATGTGCATCATCAATAAAGTCTGCTCTATCTGTGTGTTTTTATCAGTATCTAACATTGTTTTTGTGACATTGAAGATTAAGTCGTCAATCAGTATAATACAAAAAATTATTTTAGTTTTGACAAAGCCCTGAAGTGCATAATTTCAAGTCAAGCAAGTAACTTTTTCAATATGTCTTCCATTATTTTCCATGCAGACAGGATAAGTGTTTTGGTATTTTCAATTTTATATAATAATAGGAACTGTTATACTGTAGGTGGTTGTGTTGTGGAGGATACATATGGGTACACATGGGGACCAAAAAGGCCATGGATGCATACCCTAATATTATAAGAGGCTTGTTGATGGAAACATGCATAGTATCCGTGCCTTTAAATGATAGCTTCCATTTAAAGCTGTTTAAAGTTGGTTTCATTTGGACACAATGCAGTCATTTTATGTGTGGCTTCCTTTACCTTTAAAAATTGATGTTGCCCAATAATTTCTAATGTAAGAAATCAAATAACCACAAATTAGATGTAGATACCAAGCAATTGTATGTAGTTTTCTGGCATAGGAAAATATATAAAAATAAAATTCCCAGCCAAGAACTTGTAATATGTTCATTAACATTTATCGATCTAAAATATATGTGGATAAATCTCGCAGAAAAATTAACTGCTAAAAGAATGGTATAAACACGGAGGACTCAGAGGAGCCAAATAACTATGTTCCTTTGCAGAAATGCATTTTTGTGAGTGATGATTTGTATATACATCTATTAAATTGTAATGACCTATGAATGTGGGTGAAAATAACAAGGTAGTACTTATATCTGCATTCTGCACATATTATTTTTTATCACTACAGCTGATTACAGCTTGATACATCTGCACTGGCTTGAACTGTTTGTTAAAAATAAAGATGAAATCCAAGGAGAATATTTTTTTACATAAAAGTGTAGAAATTGCTTTTCTACAGTATGTTATCTTGAGTTTTTACCTTGAATGAAGAGCAATATAATTTACTCTACTCCCATGGGTTGCAAATCACAAAAAGGGGCTGAAAATGGTTTTTTTTGTGTAGATTGCTCCCTGCCCCATCGGTTTAGACACAGCTTTTATGCTCCAGAATTGTGTCATTGGGCCTTTTTTTCCATGAAGAGTAGGCTTAAGTCTCAAAAAGGTGGCACTTGGGTGAACTTGTGGCAGACTGTCTTAAGACTTTCTTAACCTAGGGTGGTTGCCCAGGGTCTATAATTCCCTGATTGTCATCAGATGAGGGAAGTAGGCAGAGCAAGGGCAACTTTCAGAAAGAGCCAGCACTTCACAATGGAACTGATTTCAAGTTATTGTTTCTCCTTCTTAATTTAATTGAGGGAGTTGATGCTTGACTTTTTACTGTTGTGTGCTGTTCTAATATCTATCAATATGTGGGGTATAGGAGCATTTTAGCTATGCAGGTGTCGTGGAGCTGTTATCTGGTTAACTACCCATTGATCTTCTAATGGGCATGGAAAAAAGAGTGGGGTTATATAACAAGTGCAGCCATAAAGGATGACTGAAGTTTATCAGACCACAAGTCACATTACTGAGGGCACCAGGGAAACTAGGAACATGTCCCCACATCAGATTTCAAAATTTAACATAAAAATCGGTTTGCTCTTTTGTAAAATGGATTTCAATGCAGAAGCACAATTAACTGATTTTGTAAAAAAAAGAAAATGTTTTACCATGACAGAATCTCTTTAAGTTAGCTTGCTATCTTGTGTCTGGAAACATTTTAGTTGAGGAGATACATTTCTCTGGGAAGTACACACATCTCCTGAACTAAAAAGATTTTCTAGTGGATCCACTCCCCCTGGCTCTACATATGCTGATTGAAAATCCCTACACTGCCCTCATGAGCCCAGAAAAGGTGAGACTGATATGATATTGGGAATCCAATAAATGGCAATTTTAAGAGCAATCCTGACCTTCCTTCCCAGAATTCCATTAGCTTGATGCTGCATAATAACGTGCCATGCTTGCTTGTTTCTACTGCCTTTTTGCAGCTTTGACAAAGGATTTACAGGCAGGCACAAAAATGACACTTCAGCCCCCTGTGCCATAAACGAAAATATTTGCCATAAAATGTTGTGGAAATATATATTGACAGTTAAAGAGATTCTTCCGTAATAATAATTCATTTATTTTCAAATACAGTATGTTCTACTGTGCCCAGATTTGATGCACATATGAGTTAGATGTACTTTTGCAAATGATCATGGCATACAATGTTTTACAGAGACTCCAAATGCAATTGCAAGAGCACTAAAGGGTTCAAAATCACACCACTTTAAGGTTATTCAAAGAGAAATTGTGTCTGGGATTTGGCTAAACTGTGTACCTGGAACGGGATAAAAAAAATATTAAGAACCTATAGAAAAATAAATATAAAACTTACATAAACTTACATATAAGTAATAATATCTTCAACTTTCCATTCAGTTTAGAAAAATGCATATGAAACTTGAAAAGAAGAAATCTGTGGAATGAACAAGGGTTTTTTTCTGCATATAATTCTAATTATTGTGCTGAAGTATTTGAACTCGACATTGCAGCCAGATAATATACAAATGCGGGGTTTGCTAACTTTCAGGTTATAAATCAATCATCTGTTAAAAAACAATTTCCTTCTCTAGCTGGATTCATTTACATAAGGAAAAACCTTGGCATGGAACAGAATTATGCAATGTCATGAACACATTAACATTTGGATCAAAATTTTACATCTTGTCAGATAGTAAACATTATAAATGGTTCAGATTTGCAATAAATAATTGTCTATTAATACCCTGGCATGGTGCTGCAAATTAAAGTCTCACTTCAGTAAGCACAGCTGTATGCAGAGAAAAGTCTACATAAAGCAGCTCCCACTGAAATATCACATTACGTATCTGGGAGCTGCGGCTTGGATATTTGAATTACTGTCAAGTTATATATGTACTAAGCAATGAAAGAAATAATAGGCTTCCTCTGCCCTAATCAATGTCAAACATAAGGTTGTTTTACATTTGTAGAGCGATTGGGATCTTATTTTTCAACCTCAGCTACTAAGGTTGAATAAAAGGGGAGGTATTGCCATGTTTTGGCTATTGGTGCTCCACTAGAATAGGTGGTGGGAGTGTAGACAGCCCAAAGGCAAGGTAGACCTCATTTCTGGGTTAAGCAGCGGTACGATGAGTAGGGTTACTACTCCCCAAGCAGTACTTATCCATTATAGGGAAACATGTTTACTCTCTTCCCTCTTCCCTAGCTGGCATTCATTGTAGGCACCCCTGCAACAGGAAGTGTTCAACCCTTTCTGAGCTACATAGATAGATATACAGACTTAAACAGTTTTGGCCCAACCTATGCAAAGACATAGAAGATCAGGGTAAGGAATATGGATGGAAAACCAAATTAATTAAGCACTAGAAAATGTCTCAACCACATATAACTCTTGGGTTTGGTGATAAGGGGTTACACTCAGTCTCTGATGTTAGGTTAGACTAACATCAGACACACCGAAACACACCAACACCCACAAAATTAATTCGCTGCCACCATCTATCATTAACAGGTGATAGAAACCTAATCTGACTACTTCCCTGCCCTTTATAACTCACTCTACAGAAATGCATCAAACACTCTCTCCTATGGTAGATAGTCAGGGTAAGATCCTACTAGTTCAACAAGCACTCCAGCAGCCAAAGAGTTAATTTACATTCAAAACACACTTTTCTGCTAGCCGTACTAGTTATTCAACATATAAATAAGCAACTTTCTCTTTCCACACATACAAAGAGTTAATACACTTAGGCACAAACATTCATATGGGCAATGAGTTTGTTAGAGTACAAGGACAAAAGTTATTAAAATGTTATTTTTAATATTACCACAGTAACAGTGCATGTATATAAAAAGTATATTACAAAGAAGACATACATTAAAATAGAGAGTAAAAACACTAAGAAAACCCTATGTACTTTACCAAGTCTAGAATTTTCTGTTGTGTCCTCTGAGGCAAGAGTTAGGAAACACTGGGCATACAATCCACGGATATGGAGCCTCCTTGGATGTCATTGGGTACTGGGTCTATCACCTTTTTATTGCCTGCTGGGACATTCCCCTCATTACCTTATGCATGAGGTAGGAATGCCTAGGAACGTGTCATTTACGACCCCGTGCAGGGGTTGTTATTTTCATGCAAGATTCCCCAATGTAATATGGGTACTTGGCAGTGCCTAATATTATAATAAAAACATGGGCAGGCTGTGATCCAAACGTGGGTGGTCGGAATGGTACTGAACATGAAGGATTTCTCATGTTCCAGCCCCCCAGGAACCATCCCTCCTAACTGGTGGGTATAGGCTGGCGTTGTTTGGTATCATTAGGAAGCATGTGACCTCCTCATAACCAATTTATGAGGATGTGAATCCTATGACACATGAGATATGGATACTTTCCTATAATCCATATTTTTCTACTAACTATCCCCCCCTGCTGCTCTAACTCAACAGCTCTGTTCTTTGATCAACTGATCAAGAACTGACTGGCCTAGCTTCCTTGCCCAAATGGTGTAACTCCAAATCGTCTTAGAAGGCAGATATGGATGTCCCCTGGTGAGATATGCAGTTAAGTGTCTCTTTGCGAGCCTGAGACCAAATATTTCCTGTGTTAATTCTTATGATGCCAGAGCAATACTGCCCTGGCATGACAGTCTTCATGCAATGGCATGATTTACTTTAGAAAGAAGCAAATTGAAGGTGACATGTATATTCTGGTATTGAGTACAAGTAACAGGAAAGAATAACTCGTATAAGGCTTGTATTTCTGCCAGAACCGATACTTAAAAGGGTGCTACCTTTGTATATCCATGGGGTGCAGTTATTAGCTCCTGTTAGTACTTTGCCCACCCTCTACTTTAAGTTAGAAAGGACCCTGCTCCGAAAAAACTTACAATCTAAAAAATAAAGCTGACTGTTCATTTGTTTAACTGTATTTCTTATCTTCCTAATTTATTATGTTTTAACCAATATAAACTAATGATTATCTAACAATCAGTAGTGCATATTGTTATTCTTTCTGCAAATAAATGAAAGATTTTAAGAAGATCCCTAAGCTATGTCAGCTATCATTGAATAATAAGCTTTATAAAATAGGTGACGTAAATTATGCGTTAGCGCACATTACTTTTTTTTGCTTGGCAAAACATCATTGGAGGTAAAGACTTTGCATCTATATGTGGTGCTAAACCATTTAGTATTACATTCAGCAGTAGCATTACTTGCTGGGATTGAAGGCTGGCTTCATTACCTACTAAATTACCTCTGTGTGTAATACTAAAACCTGCTTTTTCTGTTACTGGTTATACATTGTAACTTCTCAAATATTTGTTTTAAAATGTTTTTTATGATGTCCCTTGCTAGGAACCCAGAGAGATCTCCACAGGCAATGATTTGCCATCTGTCTGGAGTTTGAAAGGTGAATGTGATACCAAATGTATTACATTTCCTGCAGCAGGACTACCCGAGAAGTAAAATCACACTTTAAAAAAAACCCAGGGTTAATTCATTAAATATCATTAATTCACAATATAATAAAATATAGATCTCTTTTGAGTTGGTATTTTAATGGAAACAGCTAAATAATGATGAGCAAATAAATTCGGCAGGCGAATTTTTAGTGGATTTACAAAAATCTACAGGTAAAAAATATGGTGCGTCAAAAAGATTGAGCCGCGCATCAGAATAGTGGCGTGCATAAACGTTGTGGCGCATTAAAATTATTTGGACACCCATTGACTTTAATGCGTTTGCCCAAAATAGGCACGCGTATAACAATTGTTGCGGGCATCTGAATTGATGATCGTCAAAATAATTTTTAAGCCCATTGACTTCAATAAGTTTCGCAAATTTATTGCCATTTCGTGAATTTTCCAGAATTTGCAAATTTTTTGGTGAGTGGAAACGGGACAAATTCGGCCATCACTACAGATGACTTATAATGTTAATTGGTTTGCCTAAATTACCATTTATCATATCTTTGGGAATTGTGTTTTTAACCTCCCAGCTCACAAATGATGATCATGTTGATACCATAATTGCTTTCTTTGTGTTCCACTCAATACATGCTCTTCATTGTGGCACTGACTGCCTTGGGAGTAACAATGGGGATACCATTTAGCCATGCTTCCCCCAAACTTGACCATTGGTATGGGGGGTAATGAATCCCCTTAACCCCACTTTGTGAAGTGTGAGGATCTACCTGGATACCTACCAGTCATATATGGCCACATGACAGCATACTAGCAAATATGTCCAAGGGTTTTACAAACCTCATCATTTAATCATTATTTTATTATAATCTGACCCCCAAATATAGTGGACATTGGATAACCAACCCACAACATGTAAAGGTTCTAGTCTGCTCAAAACCCACAACCTACTCCCTTGACCCCATACCCTCTCACCTCCTTTATTCAAACTCTGATACACTCTCTCCTGCACTTACCCACCTATTTAACCTTTCACTCTCTACTGGTACTTTTCCATCTTCATACAAACAAGCACTAATCACTGCTATCCTCAAAAAACCTTCCCTTGATCCCAGCTCTCCCGCCAACTATCGTCCAGTTTCCCTTCTTCCATTTGCATCCAAATTGCTGGAAAGGCTTGTTTACAAATGCCTGATCCAGCATCTCACTCACAACTCCCTTCTCGACTCTCTGCAATCTGGCTTCCACCCAACATACTCAACTGCAACTGCACTCACCAAAGTAACCAATGATGTTCTACTGGCTAAGACTAAAGGTCACTATTCCAACAAAAAACAGTCAACATGACCTTTAGGCAGTGTCGGACTCGCCCACCGGGATACCAGGTGGGCCTAGGTGTCAGTGGGCCCACTTGCTTCTAACCATTTGCCATTTGGCCTATTTCATGGTTATTCCCTATTTATTTATGGAAAAAAAGAGACTTAATAATGGAAGAATAGAGTATAGTATGTAGAGATAACAATAGTTTGGAAAGTGGGCCCACGGTCTAAGGCAGTGATCCCCAACCAGAAGCTCGTGAGCAACATGTTGCTCTCCAACCCCTTGGATGTTGCTCCCAGTGGCCTCGAAGCAGCTGCTTATTTTTAAATTCCAGGCTTGGAGGCAAGTTTTGGTTGCATAAAAACCAGGTGTACTGCCAAACAGAGCCTCAATGTAGGTTGACAATCCACATAGAGGCTACTAAATGGCCAATCACAGCCCTTATTTGGCACCCCAGGAACATTTTTCATGCTGGTGTTGCTCCCTAACTCCTTTTACTTCTGAATGTTGCTCATGGGTTCTAAAGGTTGGGGATCCCTGGTCTAAGGTTTCCGGGTGGATCAAGGCTATTCCATAAAGGTTTGTATTTTACATACCTTGATGGGCAAGGGAATAGGAAATCTTACTAAGCTGCAACAACCTTAATCAACGTGGCACAGGCAACAGAACCAGTTAACATTTTACATGACACACATGGACTGATCTATTAAGACAGTTAAGTGTGATATATCTAGCCATATGAATGGTTACCACTGATAAGCACAAACCAGCCTGTCACATGTACTTTTTTTTGTACTTTTTTATTTATATATGTGTGTTTCTGGGTATAATACTGACTTGACTGACATCAGACTAATTGCAGAAACCACAAGACCATGTCTTCTTCATGGACACTGTGTGGTCATTTTATACATTACAGTTTTAAGGGATCCAAACCACAAAGGTTCAGCCATTTTATAAGCTCAGTCTAAGATGTGAACACAGTAACGTAGTAAGTTAGGTTGAAATAAGACATGTCCATCAAGTTCAACCTTTTGAGTTTATTTTAACCTGCCTAACTGCTAGTTGATACAGAGGAAGACAATAAACCCCTCTCCAATTTACCTCACAGGGGGAAACTTCATTTCTGACTCTAAGATTTCAGTCTGACTAGTCCCTGGATCAAATTGTACTATGAGCTATCTTCCATAACTCTGTATTTCCTCCCTTGTTAAAAAGCCATCCAACCTATTCTTAAAACTAATGTATCAGCCTGTACAACTGGTTCAGGGAGAGAATTCCAAATCTTCACAGCTGACCTTCTTTACACCCTCTCTGATTTAATAATGTCCTGTTTGAGCACTGGAGACCAAAACTGTGTAACATATTCTAGATGGGGCCTTACCAGTGCATTGAAGCAAGGACTTTTTTGATGGTGCATAAACTACTTAGAATACACATTTTGATAACCACCTCATCCCTTCCTCAGATGAAGGTTGTTTGCACAGCCATCCAACAATGGTCCCCTAAACAATGCACTTTCTGCACCATGTAATAAACTGCTTGCCTCATGTCTTGAATGAAGTTGCATAGTGGCCGAATGTTATTTGGTGGGCTGCTTCTTTCATATATTGCATTTATATTAACCATTGTGTAATTCACTCAGGAACCACACCTGCTTTTCAAAATATTTTGTATGCCTTAAACACTGTTTTAACACTTTTAAAAAATAAAACATTAAAGGGATTCTGTCATTATTTTTATGGTGTAGTTTTTATTTCTAAATTACACTGTTTAGACTACAAATAATTCATTCTACCATATACAATTTCATTCCTGAACCAACAAGTGTACTTTTTTAGTTGTAATATTGGTGTGTAGGCAGCCATCTCAGCCAGTCATTTTGCTTGGTCATGTGCTTTCAGAAATAGCCAGCACTTTAGGATGGAACTGCTTTCTGGCAGGCTGTTGTTTCTCCTATTCAATGTAACTGAATGTGTTGCAGTGGGACCTGGATTTTTACTATTGAGTGATGTTCTTAGGTCTACCAGGCAGCTGTTATCTTGTGTTAGGGAGCTGCTATCTGGTTACCTTCCCATTGTTCTGATGATGGGCTGCTGGGGGGAAGGGGAGGGGGTGATATCACTCTAACTTACAGCAGAGCAGTAAAGAGTAACTGAAGTTTATTAGAGCACAAGTCACATGACAGGGGGCAGCTGGGAAACTGACAATATGTCTAGCCCCATGTCAGATTTCAAAATGAAATATAAAAAAATCTGTTTGCTGTAGCAGCACTATTAACTGATGTGTTTAGAAAAAAAACATGTTTTCCCATGACAGTATCCTTTAATTGGAATCATTATTGCTTTAATGACTATTGCCAATGGCCTGAAATTCAGGTAATGCTGGGTAGAGGGTAGTTTATATAAAAATATATACATAAAAATAGTTGTGTTGTTGTTAACGAGTAACTTCTCCCTCTACTTCTCAATTTCATTTTCAATTAAATACTTTAAAGTTGGACCTATCCATCTGTTATGTAAAGTGAAACATTGCCTAATAGTGCTCACAATCTATCTTTGGTGCCTTAGGCACTATATACAACTTGACATGTCTGTAAAAAGTAAGAATTTCTAAAATTAATTTTTGTAATTTCACTTTCTAAATACTGTTTTTAAAATGTGTCCAGCGTTCACTGTTTTACTCTTAATGGCTTCAGTCTTGCAGACTCTTGCCAAGCTAAAGCGAGACCTCCTGAAATGCACTGAGCAGAATATAAATGTACTCACATGGGGAAGGCTAATAAAATTCAACTCCAAGCACAAAAATCTATATATATATAAATCACTAAGTAATTCTGGCACTAAGTAAACTTAGAGGTACATTTTCCAGATTATTTTGTCATCATGTACCATACAAGCTCAACAGATGGCTATGTAAGCTTCCAAAGCAATTAAAAACTTTTCTTTTCTTAACAAACTCATACAGAAATGGGTATGTGCAGATTTAATATTAGTAAACTATTTTTAATGCCAAAACTTTGAATCATTGTTGTGGTGTCTTCAATTTATTCAAGTAGCATGCAAGTTACTGGCATAGATAATTTATATTATACGCTAAACCTAGTCCAGTGTTTCTACAAGATGACAGCTACAATCCTTTATCTCAGATCAGGCACAGGGATAGATTCAAATAAATGAGAATGACTAAGGAGTGCACTTGAATCCAGGAGAAAAAGTAAATGACAGGTGACTAATAAATTCTATGCACTGATTGGTTGCTATGGGTTATTACCCCTGGACAAACTTAGTGCTAAGACACTAATGGGGTTATGTAATAAAAGACACTAAGATGTATTTATATTGGCTCTTATATTTAAAAATACACAATGTATAGTATTTCTGCAGTATACAGAGCAATGTTCATTGGAAATGTATAGTAGGTGAGCCTTAATACACATATGGGGTTATGTAGTAAAAAGCACGTTTGCAAGTTTGCCCAGGGACAGAAATCCATAGAAAGGTAGAATTTACGTATAAGAATTTAGAATTTTAGAATTTCCTTAATTATTTATATAAAAACTGTCATTTTGTATATGAACATTTATGTATAGTAACAATATTTTTTCTTAAACATAAATTGTGCATGTTTTTGTATTTACCCTGATTATAAACCTTTAGGTTGTCGGATTTCAGTTTTGGTGCACAGAGAGTTAAGGGAGGCAAAGCATCATGTATATTTGTTTGATATGCACAGAAAGTCGCAGATTAGTTGCCTAAATTAGCAAATTTAGCAAATTAATTTGTCTGGTTGAAATTAAGACACGGGACACTACCTTTTAATAATTGGCATTCGCATGAAATGCAATGTTCTCAGGAAGGAAATTGAGCTCTGGGTTGCTATTAGAAGCAGCAGAGCAGCGATAGTTAGAAAGAATTGCAATTTCACATTACTCCAGTTACTGCTCCTGCATAAAAACCATCTAACATTTTAACAAATGCAGGTGAAATGACATTGCAAACTTCCTAGATTTACCAAACTTCATAAAATTGGTGCAGATTATTTGGGGTGGGATGTATTTATATGGCATTAGAATTAACCAAGTTGGGGATCACTTTAGGCCTCCTGGAGCCACACAAAGCAGTATAAGTTGGGGAAAAGAGCTGTAAAATGTAAACTCTGCCTCACACATCTTTTGATATTTTGTTTAGTAATTCTTTTTTAAATGGTCCATCACTTTGTCCAAAGAAACTTGTTCCATGTGATTCTATACAATATAATGAGAAGTCTTCATGACATCTCATTGGAACAGCTTGGGAGTATAGGTATGGGACCTGTTATCCAGAATGATCAGGAACTACTGTTTCCTTGATAAGGAATCTTTCCATAATTTGAAAAGTATCTTATGTGTACTAGAAAATCATAAAAATGTTATATCTTAGGGGCAGATTTATCAAGGATCGAATTTCGAGTTCATGGGAGTTTGTAAAATTGAAAACCAATTGAAATCTAATTCATCAAAAAAAACTTCTATTTTCAGACTGTCTCCAAACAACTCCAAATTGATTTCAGGACGTCCTGCATAGGCTAATACAGCAATTCCGCAGGTTTAAGATGTTGAATAGTCGAATTTGAATTCTTAAAGGGGCAGTACATGATACATTTTGAAATTCGAATTCAATTTTTTTAAAAACTCAAAACTAATTTTAACTATAACCCCACCCACACCATCTATAATTGTGTAGCCAGTACATGGGCATGTGCATCAGGATTTTGGGATGATGCAAAGTTTGTTAATAGCATTGTCCACAAAATGGGGCCTGCCTGCTTGCTGTGGTTTTGATTTCCAAGGCTGAAGGAAACAAGATGTAAATAATTTATACGTTTCTTGTTCTTGACAAACACACAATTGAAAAGTATTATTTGATCTCATGTTCAGTATGCATGCTACAAGCTCTTTACATATCTACATTCTTGTAGCAGTGAACAACATAAATTATCCTAATTCTTGAGTTTGTGATGAAGCAGCCATCTGTTCTAATATCACTGTGGCAATGATTTAGGACCAAACAATCTGCTTTTAGTCTGCAGAACAGAAAAAGACATATTTTAAAATGTCAAGATTTATAAGAAGTCTGGAAAGTTTGCATTTATTAGAATTGATAGTAATGAAGATATATCATGATGCCTGTTTGATAGCATAGACCTTGTTATGGCAAATAACATGAGAAGGTGACTTAAATAATTTAATTAAAGGTGCAATTCTACAACAAACCTCTTACACGTTCCTTTCACAAAAAGGTCTATATTTTGAGATGTTTGGATGTTCATTAATATATTAAGAAAATACATTTGAAAAAATGATGTCATCATTTAAGTTAATCAGTGAATATATTTGTCTACTGCTGATCAGCAAAATGTTTCCATCAAGAACAAGATGATCAACAACAACCATAAAACATGCAAATACAGACAAAATAGTAGCATCCCAAGTGAATGCATTGCCCACAAAAACAGAAAGACAAAGTGAGTCTATAAAATGGTAATAATGGGTCATATGAGCCAGTAGACTTTATTCTGGTAGTATGTGTTATTGAAACTGTACAGCATTTATAGAATACAATGTATATAAAATAATCATATGATTGAGGCACAAGTAATCTGTTTAAACAATAAGGAAAACTATCAAATTTGTTATCTGGAGAGGGGACATCATTACTTACAAATATGAGAACATTATAGGCAAAGAGCAACTTTATTTCACAAATGAAAGAACAAGACAAGTGGTCACCCCTTTAGACTGGTGGAACAAAATTTCCCCCCTAAGAAAATGAAATGATTCTTTCCTTCAAGGACAGTGAGGCTGTGGAATGCACTACATTGTAAAGCTGTGATGGTTGATTTCCTTTATGTCTTGGGCAGGCATAATTTACAGGAATTAAGTACATTTTATATATATGGTTTATGTATAGATATGTATATACCTCCTTTGGAAAAGATGCTGTATTGATTGATACTAACATATTAGTTTGATATCATTTCTCTACAATGACTAAAAATATATTGACTTAATTTTAAATCAATCTAGATATATTAATGTGCTTTAAAAAAATATTTATAGTTTGTTAACAGGGGATGCTTTGATCAGTTGCCACTTTAACTGTAGTACTTTTACTAACAATATGTATTTTAGTTAACAATAAAAATTCAAATTTAAGTAATTATATTTTTTTCAGAAAAAAACTTGAAAGGTGATAGTATAACATAATTAAAGAAATTGCTAACATTAAAATCTCATTTGCCTCTTCCTTTTCAATGCAGAATTTAAGATTTCTTGAAAAAAATGTAAAATAATTAAATTGAAAATGTAGCCATCGTTTACATGCTGAATTTTTTATTTGAGTTTTAACTTCATAAATCTTACAAATTCGAGTTCAAAAAGAAAAATTTTAAAATAATTGTGATTGTGCTTTGTTTCTGTGAAAAAAAAACTTAAATTGCTGTAAAAACTCTACCTTGAATTTTGATGAATTAGCCCCTTTAGATCCTATATATTTGTAGAATAAATAACATAACTTATAATGATTTCTTATGTAGAGAAAATATATATTATTGCAGATGTGTTGATTTCAATGTTTTTCCAGGAGCCAGTATATAAAGGCTATGAAGTGATCCAGTTTTCATAAAATGATTTGAAAACTTGATTTTGGCCTTGGATTGATTTGGACTTTATTTTTTTCTACTTAAAAAGGCTAGAAAAACTCTCTTTAGATGAAACAGAGCTAGAACCACATAGATGAATGTTGCTCTTTAGATCATATCTCTACAATAAACCTGTACCTGGATTTTAATCAATGAGAAGACCCCTGCACTATTGTATAGGGATGTAGCGAACTGTTCGCCGGCGAACTAGTTTGCGCGAACTTCGACTGTTCGCGTCCGCCGAATGTTTGCGAACGTCGCGCGACGTTCGCCAATTTGAGTTCGCGTTCGATTCGAATAAAAATCGTTCGACCATTCGACCATTCGATTCCTTCGACCGCTAAAATCGAACGATTTCCATTCGTTCGAACGATTGTAAGCATTCGATCGAATGAAAAGCATTCGATCGAATGGCTTCGATCGTTCAATTCGAACGAAAATCCTTCGATCGAACGATTAAAATCCTTCGATCGTTCGAATCGAACGATTTTGCGGGTGTTCGAAGTTCGCGAACTGTTCGCGAACTGTTC
This sequence comes from Xenopus laevis, assembly GCF_017654675.1. Taxonomy (NCBI): domain Eukaryota; kingdom Metazoa; phylum Chordata; class Amphibia; order Anura; family Pipidae; genus Xenopus; species Xenopus laevis. Next base: position 68,578,251 of record NC_054388.1, read on the forward strand.
GCATTTTTGCCGGTGTTCGCGAACGGCGTTCGCGAACACCAAAACGGCAGTTCGCTACATCCCTACTATTGTATACAAGAACTTCTACTGGGATAGCTTGTCTGGGGGTTCTCTACTTTGGCAGAACAATGAAAGGGCATGCATAATAATATACAAAAAAAGTATTTCATATACTACTATGTACTACTTGTAAATTCCCTTTGACAATCCTCTTCAATGTATCAATGCATTTTAGTTTAAAATGTAAACATAATTTTTTCGGAGATAGTCTCACCTCTAGGATTCAAACAAGATACTATTTCTTATGATTAAGGATAGCAATAAATGATAACAATGCCTGCCTTAATTTGTACTCTGCATTCAATTGTTTTGCATAAGAATTTAGTATCGCACAGACTGGCGATGAGTTATATCTTTCATTAAAGGGTTTGCGATTCCGTGTGTTCTGCTCTAACTAGAATAGTTTTTCTGTCTGCACGAAGGTTATTTATTTAGAATATTGACTTAAAAATCTAGAGATGAATATGCAGTTGATCTATTTTAGCTATATGTTTTAACTTAATATCAACCCTTACTAATTATATTTTATGGTATTTTACTTGCTGTCAGGGGATGATAGGTGAACAGTAATACCATTGTTGTCACCTAACCCTGAGTATCTCTCCTTTACATACACAGAATTTACAAAACTGTGCTTTATTACTCCAATAGAATTTCTTAGCTCAAATCTCATTGGAGACTTAAAATCCAGAGTGATATATGCAAAATATCTAAGTTAAAGAAAACCAGCTCTGTTTGAGATATGTGATTTTGTATAGGAGTTTGTATTTACGTTTTTTTTTTTAATAGTCATATCTAGAATCTGGGGTTGTTAAAGTAAAAAAGCACAGCTTCTGCCAATGTCACAGATGGAAGAGCGAACTAATTTTCTTATACTGAGCAATACTTTGAATTTATGCTATTAGTAACTCAATTTTAGATTTTAAAGATACATGTAATAAAAATAGATTTTTATGAATATCTTTGCATATTTATAGGAAATTAGTTATATGCCCAATATCAGTTTATGGCATAATATTCTTCAATACAGGACTACAGTAATTGCTTAGCTGGTCTTATTATTATATTCCAGTTCAAAAAATAAAGAAAATGTACTTTGAGTTTTCTTCTAAGAACTTTTGCTATTTACTTTACATTTGGCAGCATTTTATAATGCTAAATTGTCTTTCAGCTCAGTTGCACTAGAGTGGCATTTCTAGTTAGATGCTACTCTGCATTTCTATCACCCTAGGGAGTTTAGGGCTGTACAGACATCTTAAAGGAGGGATCAGCCACCTTCTAGTCCATTTTATACAGTTTTTAAACCCCCTTCCCTGTTTTGAAATGATTTCATCTGATGTGGGTCAACTCTGTAATTTTTAGAGGAAATTGAGTTGTTTGAGATTTATTATGCTCCAAAGCCACTAAAAAGAAGAATCTGTAAAATTCAAAATGCACGACTCAAATTGTCGCATGATTTTGTCAAGACTTTTCCCTAATGGAAAATTTTGACCCGAATTGTTAATTGCTGATTTTCACAGCCTTTCCTCGTAGTTTTATTCCATTCAGTCTAAATATTCAGAAAGGGCATTATATATTTGAGCAATGTGAAGTTGTGTTATTCTATCTTTATTTACCATTAGGTAGAAGAAAGGAGGTTCTGTCTAAATATTCAAAAAGGATTTTATACATTTGAGAGTTGTGAAGTTATGTAATTCTTTCCCTGAAACAGTCATAATGGCTGATATATTAGATAGATTGAATAATGTGTTGGAAATACAGGGTTATGGATGATAGCTGATAGTACAAATTTATCCAGGGACTGGTTCAATTGCCATCTTGGATTCAGGAAGGAATTTTTCCCCCTCTACAGCAAATTAAATAGCTTTCAAATGGGGTTTTTGCTAGCAGTCAGGCAGGTTTTATATAAACATAAAAGGTTGAACTATGTTACTGTGTTAAAGAGTAATCATGTCATCTCACAAGTGCCTTTTCTCCAGAGAAAAAGGAAGGGGCAAATTTACTTATGGTCGAATATCGAGGGTTAATTAACCATCGATATTCGACTGTCGAAGTTAAATCCTTCGATTTCGAATATCGAAGTCGAAGGATTTACCGCAATTCGTTCGATCGAATGAAAAATAGTTCGATTGAACGATTAAATCCTTCGAATCGTTCGTTTCGAAGTATTTTAATCCATCGATCGAACGATTTTCCTTCGACCAAAAAAAGATCTTCCCCATAGGCTAATATTGACTTCGGTAGGTTTTAGGTGGCGAACTAGGGGGTCGAAGTTTTTTTTTAAAGAGACAGTACTTCGACTTTCGAATGGTCGAATAGTCGAACGATTTTTAGTTCGAATTGTTCGATTCGAAGTCGTAGTTTTTTTTATTCTATTCCTTCACTCAAGCTAAGTAAATGGGCCCCTTAATGTTCATAGTCTTTCCTCATAGTTTTATTCCATTTAGTCTAAATCTTCAGAATGGTTTTATACATTTGAGAGTTGTGAAGTAATTCTCTCCCTTAACTGGTTGTACTGGCTGATAGATTAGATAGATTCAGTAACATATTGGATGGCTTTTTAGCAAGTGAGGGAATACAGGGTTATGGAAGATAGCTCATAGTAAATGTTGATCCAGGGACTGGTCTGATTGCCACCTTGAAGTCAGGAAAGATTTTTTTCACCCTCTGAGGATAATTGGAGGCTTCAAATGTTTTTTTTTTGTCTTCCTCTGCATCAACTAGCAGTCAGGCAGGTTCTATATATAACCCAAATTATTGAAATCAGATGGCACTCACGCTGCAAAATGTGCTTGCTTTTGGTTTATTGAGATCTCCACACAACCCCCTTTTTCAAGTGTTCTTGAGAAAGAGGGTTGACCCCTGAAACTTTGTGTACAGATCTCAATAAACCAAAAGCAAGCACATTTTGCAGCATGAGTGCCATATGATTTCAATAATTTGGGTCTTATATGAAATTCCTGAGCAGCAGAGTTTCCAGATACCAGAGCACCACATAATCGCATACACAGAACTGGGATTTGCATTAAGGTTTAATATATACATAAAACGTTGAAAGTTTTTTCAACCAAAGTTTCTATGTTACTATCATATCACCTAGGGTAACCCGAACCCCGAAACGTTGCACTACTGCATAATAAAATTGCAAGGGCTTGCCCTGCTACTACAACTCCTGTGTGCCAGTGAAATTCTTCTTACCCTTGTTGTGAGGTGGCCGATTCCTCTATCGCTGGGCACCAGGATAAGAACCTTTGGGAGCGTGTGGTGTGCGGCTTCTCCAAAGTTCACTTGGACTATCATATCACCTCACAAGTGCCTTTCCTCCAAAGAAAAAATCCCAATTTTCCCAAGTTTTATTCCATTCATGTTACCAGTTTATCAGCATGTTTCTTCAGCTCATTAGCATTTTCCTTAAGGACTGGAGCCCAAAAGTATTCTGCATACTCAAGGTGAGACCTTACCAGGGATCTATAAAGCGGTAAAATTATATTTTCAACCCTCAAGACACTGCCCTTTTTTTATATATGAGCAATTTTGTAGCTTTAGCAGACACTGACGACACAGCTTAGAGTTTCAAACATTAAAACCCTCCAAATGCTTTACTATTTAGGAGCACAATACAATTCCATTTAGTTTATAACTACTGTAGCTTTCATGTAATTTTTACCCAAGTACATAAGCTTACATTAATCATTATTTACCTCACTTGCCAGTTTTATGCCCAGTTTCCTATTTAGTCACATCTTTATGCAAAGCAGCAATATCATGTCTGGAACTTATCATTTTGCCCATGTACTACTTTCAGCAAAAGAAACAGTACCTAATATGCCAGCCTCAAAGTAATTTATAAAATAGCGGAGGACCGTGAAGGGATGCCTGAGGTACTCCACTCATAACATTGTTCCAACCAGAAAATATTAAATGTATCATCTTCACCACTTGTAATAGATATTTCAGCCAGTTGTCTATCCAAATATAAATAGTATGGTCAAGGCAAACATTCCTATACAGTACAAAGTGCTTTATCAAAATGTGTATCACATTCATTGCAACTTCAAGGGCTAGGTATCTTTCTTTCTCTTGAAAACATGCTGGAAACATATTCCTGTCTCATATATCTTATTAGCCCCCTCCATTAGCCCCCTCCTACCACAGATGTTAAACTTACTGGCTCATAGTTAGTAATGAGCAAATTTTTTCACCAGGCATGGATTCATGGCAAAAAAGCCCAAAAAACCTGTTACACTATGTTTTTGATGGCTATTGACTTCAATGCGTTTCATGAATTTTTCTGTGATGCAAAATGGGACAGATTCACTTATCAGTACTTATAGTTTTTAGGCACCATATTAGCAATTCTCTCTGCACCATGCCAGACCTTAAAAAGTAAAGAGGTTTGCATCTATAGAGCAAAGCTCATTTTTTTATCTTGGGGAAAATAGTATAGGTCCCGGTCCATCCAGCTTACACATTCTACTCTCTTTTGAACTACCTCCTAAATCAATCAGTCAACTATACATAGCTTAGTTAAAGTAATACCAAAAAAGAAAAGTGTTTTAAAGTACCGTAATGAAAATATAATGTATTGTTGCGCTGCACTAGTAAAACTGGTGTGTAGACATGGGGGCAGCCATTCAAACTGGAAAAAGGAGAAAAGACACAGGATACCCAGCAGATAACAGATAAGCTCTGTAGTGTCCCCTGTGCTTGAATGGTTGACCCTAAGGCTATACAGCAGCTTGATTACATAAACTATAATTGTGTCTCTAAAACACACCAGTTTTATGGGTGCAGAGCAATAGTACATTATATTGACATTTATTTAAACCACTTTCATTTTTTGGTGTTACTGTTCCTTTAAACTGGGTCTACATATTTTACTAAATGGTTTCTAGGCTATAACAAACAAGGGAAAGTTGTGCTCACCACTAATTTTTAAAACCATTAGGCGGGGGTGCAATGAGGCTGTGACCACAAAATACATATAGACATATACAAGAGTCCTCTGCCCTCAATCCATTATCAATATATTTAAGACAAAGACATTTTATGCATACTGCTACTGAAAAATGCCTTACCCTTTAAACAAAACAGGGATTGTTTGTCCATATATTGCAATATATTTAAGCTGGCCAACTACGTCAAAGTCATCCCATATCTGGCCAGTCCTATGCTCAATTTTATCTGATTCATTAAGAATTCTGTTGCTTCATTATACATTTTACAAAGGGACTAGCTTTTACCTGCAACTTACTTGCTGCTTTCAAAGTAAACCCCCATACTTGGCTGCCATTTTATTAGACACCAGTGGGATCACCTGACTATAGCTGGGAGGGGTGGGAGCTACAACATGGAGCTGGTCACTGCTCCAGTATAAACTATAACAAACAAGGGAAAGTTGTGCTCACCACTAATTTTTTAAAACCATTAGGCGAGGGTGCAATGAGGCTGTGACCACAAAATACATATAGACAAATACAAGAGTCCTCTGCACTCAATCCATTATCAATATATTTAAGACATTGAGACATTTTGTGCATACTGCTACTGAAAAATGCCTTACCCCCGCCTAATGGTTTTAAAAATTAGTGGTGAGCACAAAACAAAACAGGGATTGTTTGTCCATATATTGCAATATATTTAAGCTGGCCAACTACGTCAAAGTCATCCCATATCTGGCCAGTCCTATGCTCAATTTTATCTGATTCATTAAGAATTCTGTTGCTTCATTATACATTTTACAAAGGGACTTGGTTTTACCTGCAACTTAACTTGCTGCTTTCAAAGTAAACCTCCATACTTGGCTGCCCTTTTATTAGACACCAGTGGGATCACCTAACTATAGCTGGGAAGGGTTGGAGCTACAACATGGAGCTGGTCACTGCTCCTGTATAACTATAACAAACAAGGTTTCTAGGCTATGTATAGGGAAGGGAAAGCCTTTTTAAAATATATTTCTCCCTGCTTTCATCAACCAATTTACCAACCTCTGTTATCAAGGATCCCACACCCTGATATTTTTTAGTACTTATATTTAAAAAACAAAATTAACAATAACAATCTATATTTTGCTATTAATCTTTACTTCTGTAGGTGAAATAGTAATGCTTCCAAAACATCTCCACCATTTTTGGCTGTGGACTGGCTCAAGCTCTCTGGGGAATATTTATCATAACGTAAAAAAGAGCAAGTCACACTCTATGAGATGGAAATGTCATTCTTCTTTATTTACTTGAATAGGCATTTTACTAAAAATCATAAATATAATTTTGGTAGAGAAATTCCAGTGCATTTTCAGTGCAGTGCATAGTAGTAGGGAAAATTCTCTAGAGCATTTTATTCACCATAGTAGTGAGAAGTGGAAGAGATTTTCCAAAAGCAGATGTGCCTTATGACACTGACTCTACTTGTAATATCGAATGGCAAATGCTTCACTAAACTACCTGCTGAAAGCACAATGACATTTTCATATTTAAATACTCAAAGATTTTCCTCTAATTATATTTCCTTGGGAAGTCCCTAGCCTTTTACAAGACATGTCATTGCATTAATTACAAATAGTTGTATGAAAGCATCTCCCCATTGTTTGTGGTAATATAGTCATAATATGAGTTGTATAACTGTTCTGGCTTTCTCGGTAAGCGATACCTTACACACTGACTTGCTTTCTTTTTCAGATGGTTTCAATCATTTTATGTTTATGAAGTAAAGAAAAAAAACCTGGTCTAGCGGGAGTAGCCATTAAAATCTATTAAAGAAGTGAATATTAAGTGCTGACTGATTCAAATGCTATTTTAATCTTTAACCAATGTTGCCCATTTAATAATCATGTACTTCAACTTTTAGAAGACAGCGTAGAACATTAAGGTCTTTGTGGATTTCACAGATTTGGGAGTTGAAGCTATGTTTTTCATCTTGAGCTCTTTGACGACTAATTATGTGGCATAGGTATAAGGGGGGCTTTGCAAATCATTATTTCCATTAGAAAGGTGTTGGAAACAATCCTTGTGAGGTTTCCCCTCCTATTTGCGCAGCTGCTATTCCCAGTGGAGCAGACCATTGCCTCCTGGCTGAAACCGGGGCTTCTGTTCTGTTTCCACAGCACTTGGTAGAGAAACAAAACCAGGCTAATGAAAAACACACACGGGAAATGCTTTATTATTTCATCATTCTCACCTACTGAGATCTGGCACTATTCTGTACATAGGAAGAACTTCTTTTGCTTTCTCTCTCCATTTCTGTTCCATTGCTTGAAAACACCACAGCTATATAGGCTGACTCTGTCTCATTTCCTGTCAGATCGTTTAAGAAAAAAATTACTCCTATATCCTGTATGTCCCTTTTCCTCTTGATCTGGACACATTTTCTGCCATAGTTTATTAAGCCTGTACGTGAGTTGACAGATACTGGAAAATTGGATTTAGTGAAATAATATATTCATTGATTCTATTTGAATAGGAGAATGTAGTAAAAGATGGAAAAAAATTTTTGGAGTGAAAATAATTCCTCCATTGCTCAATGTTTTGAGCACACAATTACACAATTTACACAATTAGTATAGTTTAAGGTGAACACACACAAGTTTTTAGCAACCCATTAAAAAGAGAAAAAAAACACTAAACTTAGGGGGATATTTATCAAAATTAAAAATGTATCTCATTCTTTTCTGAAATATACTCCGACCAAATCTGCACAGGTTATTTCCCCTTATTTATCAATACATTTTTCAGAAAAAATCCAGTGCGAAAAACTCGAAAAAATTGTGAAAATTGTATGAAAATTCAAATCGTACAAAATATTCACATTTTCTACTGAAAAATCTGTTTTTTGCACGAAACCCAGTGCAGATCAGGATTTCTTCAGGACTTCTCCTATTGGCTTATATACAACCTCGGCAGGTCTGAGATGCTTGATTTTTGGATTCTGACTTTTTCCATCCTTGGGGTATAACAACTAAAAATTTCACTTCACTAAAAATTTTATAGTAAAAAAACTCGAAAAACTCGAGTTTTGGCATTCGTATTGTAATAAATAAATCCCTTATAGTTTGAACCATTGTTGCAGCATATGTGATCATTATGTCCTTTGTTTTGCACCCAAAAAAAGGCAGGTTCAAGGAAACTTATGGGATAATTGTCTAAGGAAAAATATTACACTGTGAAATTCAAATTTCTTGTTTATCACTTTTTTAAATTGAACGAAAGCCTGGTTAAAACCTTGGCTTCCTCCAAATTCTTCCCTTTCTCCTGAACCACAAGCACTATCTAATCAATTTTTCTAGTCACTCTATCTAATCTATCTATCTACGACCAATCAATCTAATCTATCTATCCAAGATGGAGAATTATAAGTAAACAAAATCATAAATATTGACAAAAAGCGTCACACTTCATAAACCCATCATTAAGAGTCTCTGGTGTATAAATGAGCAGAAACCCATTTCCCTTTTCTCCAGACATTTTGTAACACTCCAGTAATTAGAAACTGGGAAGCATAAAGCTTATTTCAATAATACATTTTATATAGCTGGCAATTTAATAATTCTAACTATTGCACTTCACTGTGGTGTCCTTATTCAGTAACATCACCACCCACTATCCTTCTCCCTTTTCTTTAACTTACCTGTGTTCATTTTTGAGTTTTCCTTTAACCCTGGTCTTCAACTGAAGCAAATATCATGACCAGATAATTTATTTTGCACACAAAACAAAATTAAGTATATCTTGATCTTGGCAGCAACTTCAAGTATGACAATGAAATTGATATTTTAAAATTTTTAAATTGGTCCCTGCGTTCAGTACTTTTATGCTTTGCCCAGCCTCCCATGGGCAGCGATGTCCAATAACCATAAACCAGAGTCATTCTGACGCCCTCTCTGTTCACCTGTCAGATTATTATACAACAAAACTTGCCTCCAAGCCTGGAAGTCAAAAATAAGCACCTGCTTTGAGGCCACTGGGAGCAACATCTAAGGGGTTGGTGAGCAACCTCGTGAGCTACTAGTTGGAGACCACTGGGCAATAGTTACATATTTACATAGTTAAAGGGTTAGTAACATAATTTTTGTAAAAAAAAAAATCGTTGATATAAAAAATAACTAACCGAAACTGCGCTTGTGCTCCTCTTCTGAAAAGGCGACACGGCGACGATCCATCATGCGGCGCTCGATTTCTCCTCGTTGGCTTTCGCCTTTAAAGAGGAGCGCAAGCAGAGTTTTGGTAAGTTATTTCTAAATAAAGACATAGCAATTTAAAAGTTTAATTTGTCCTTGTGTTTTTTTTTCCGTTCTATACAAAAAATAAATAAATAAAAATTGATGTTACTGGTCCTTTAAGTCCATAAAGTTCAACCCCTCAAAATGAAAACCCAGCATCTTTATAGCATTTGTAGGATCAACAAATATGAAATGCTTCAGATTCCAAACTGGAGATAATGAAAGCTTACAACAAAAAACTTACTAACCATGCCAAACTTTGTTGGTGAACTTTCACTTTAAAATTCCTGTTCTCTTCATACAATTAATATAATATATACTATACATATAAAATAATATACTGAAAAGAAAACCGATACCAGTGTAGTAGGGTGACTGTCATATTTTCTTGCTATTATTTAAAGTTGTTTCAAAACCAATAAACATTCTGGTGGTTACTTACTAAACTCCGGTGGGCTTTTTGGGGCAAAACTTGAATGTTTCGGGATTTATTAAAGTCCAATGCTGCAAAAAGCCTGAATCCGAAAATCCGCCATCTCAGACATGCTAAAGTTGTATATAAGTCAATGGGAGAGGTCTCTATCCTATTTGGAAGTTTCTATGGTCTGCAATGGAACTAGCCCGAAAAGCTAACTAAAAAAATGTAGCCATCCGGGGAAGAAAAACTCTAAAAAACATATGATTTGTGTTTTCGCTAAATTTTATTGAGTTTTTCCCCGATACGATAAAATCAAGCTTTTTTAATAATATATAAGATCAAATCATGGATTTTAGTTTGGTTGGATTAAAAAAGATTAAAAAATCTGAAGATTTTGGTTTGTGATTAACAACCCCCTAACAGTCATTCATATCAAGTAGGAGATTTCATAGTATATTCATTTTTCTACTGTGTGCGCATCCACATTCCTAATAAACACTCCTTGGCTGACTTAGATGTCCACATTTATAATAGTTAAACAGAAGACACAAATGAATGTCAACCAAAAAGAAAGATAAAAGCAGTCTTCTTCAAATGTTAAAAGCAAAAAGTTGTACATGACCTATGAAGAGTAATTCTGCACAGTTTAAATGTAATGTAACTGTGTAATTGTTCCATTCAAATACTTGATCTTTCTCAAAATGCAGAATACTTTTTATATGATCAAATTTCCTATGTACATCAGCTCTCTTTGCCTTTTAATATAACATGAGGATCTGCAATCATTCTTCTCTGTCAAAAACTGTTCTGCTTGCAAGACAGATGGGATGTTCAAAATGAAATGTACCTATGACTGTTTGCTACTATATATATAAAACGTCTCATTTAGTCTCATATGTGGCTTTCCAGGAGGAAAATGTTACAAGAGGTGATTTATCTCCGTCCCACATGTCTGCATCATTGACAACGGAAATTTAAAAAAAAAAAAAAAAAAAGGCCTAGATGCAGTTTTTAGAAAAGTGAATTGCACTGAATAAGGCAGAATATTTCCTTTAACTCATTTATTTTCTCCAGAAAGACATAAAGTTTAAAAATAACATATTTCAGTAGAGGTTAAAGCATTCTTTAACAATGTGCTCCTCCGAAATCATTACCTACAGTTGCATCAAAGGCAACATTTTTTTTGCATGGGTAAAAGGACATAAAAATATCATGTTTTCAATATGGCAGTATCATTTTCCATACGTGCCCATTGCAAGGATTGCATTCTTGGAACCCACTGACCACCTGAACCATTGAGTCCTTCATGAGACATTTTCCTCTGCTTATGGTATGGAGCATTAGAGATTTCATCCCATGTAACTGGGCAAAGCAGCTGTAGAACTTTGAGGACATTTCTACATTTCATCCCATAGACTTTAAGCATTACTTAAATAAAACATGATCTTACACTAAAAATCAAAAAGCACTACATATTATATATGATGATGAATGTATATTAATACTGACACATACAGAGGAGCACATTGTTTTTAGCCAATACATATTTGAGGAAAAAATTATTTTTAGTGATCTAAAATATTTTATAATATAAATAATATGTAATATAATATTATGTGTTCTAGAATATCATCATGTGTTTTATTTTAACTGGAAAAAATGTGGTTTTATGTGCAGACAAAAAAAAAAAGCCTAATGACTCCAATGCATTACTCACATAAAAAATACCCGCAGACACCAAAGCATTTGTCGCAAGAAAAAAGCCTATAGATTTCAAAGCATATTTTAGAGGAAAAAAAACACAAATTTTCTTCAACATTTATGCTCCAAAGCTGCTAAAAATTAGAATCCCAAAATACTCCAGCTAAAATCTGTCGAAGTCATGTAAAAGTCTATGACAGATGACAGATTCGAAAAACTCACGATTTACGATTTTGTAGAAACTTTTCCCGCACGTATGATTTTTGATCCGAATTTTTAGTTAATTAAGTCAGATCTTGGTTGGGAGTTAGGTTGAATTTTAATATAATGGGAAAAATTTGAGTTTTATCTTTAATACATAGACCCCTTAGAGTTGCTACAAACTTCCCCACAAACTGCAAATAAAACGTCTTATTGAAAATGTTGTTTTTGCATAAAAAAATACAAGCAGGCCTTAAAATTGCAACTGCAAAATGCACGTTATATTGCTGTTTGTGGATATTTCAGATTTGCAATGTCAAAAGACTTTTTAATTAAAGATATGTGGTTGCCTGTTTCTTTTTTTTGGGGGTTTCTTCAACCCAACTTTTGTTAGCACTGCATGCAATTGTGATGTTTGTAAGTGGTGTAATTGCTTTCTCTTGCTGAAATCAAGCGGTCAGTGACTCACAGCAATGCCACTTGCTGCTGGAAAAAAATGTTACATTGAGGAGCTCACAAATATATGTGAGAAAGAAATAAAGACTTCAGAAGAATTTTTATACTAGCAATAGTTCCTTTTTAATATATTATGTGCCTTGCCAACATAAGTAAGTTGACAAGGGCTATTTATAATATAAATTATGTGGGTTGATGTACAGGTTATTCAATGTCGGACAGATATTCTTTGACCTGAATGAGGGTGACAGAAAGTGCTTCCCATGAGAATACATATATACGTATTTTATCTCAATAACAGCATTTTTTTCAATGGTGCCAACAATTGAGGTTTCTTAAAATAACACTTTACTGGGTCATTTCTAATGAGGGTCTCTCTGAGATTCCTTCCTCGTTTGTATCCCCTTGTACAGTATATACCCAGTAACAAGACTTTAGACAAAGTCTTGTTACTGTACTAGTTGTGGCTCACAATATTTTTATAACCATGGAACATATATTAAATCATGTAATGGTAGCAAATCTATCCTTATATTTAATTATTAAATATATTTTTTCCATCTTTGCATTCAACACTTTTATTAGGCCCCTTTAAAAATAATCACATCTTCTTTTACTTGTAATTTACACAGAATGAAAAAGCCAACAATGATGAAAAGTGTATACATAACATTAAGGGGCACATTTACTATGGGTCGAATATCGAGGGTTAATTAACCCTCGATATTCGACCATCGAAGTTAAATCCTTCAACTTTGAATATCGAAGTCGAAGGATTTACCGCAATTCGTTCGTTCGAACGATCGAAGGAAAAATCGCTTGATTGAATGATTAAATCCTTCGAATCGAATGATTCGAAGGATTTTAATCCATCGATCGAACGATTTTCCTTCAATCAGAAATTGCTAGGAAAGCCTATGGGGACCTTCCCCAAAGGTTAACATTGGTGCTTGGTAGGTTTTAGGTGGCGAAGTAGGTGGTCGAATTTTCTTTTAAAGAGACAGTACTTCGACTATCGAATGGTTGAATAGTCAAACGATTTTTAGTTTGAATCGTTCGATTCGAAGTCGTAGTCGAAGGTCGAAGTAGCCAATTCGATGGTTGAAGTAGCCAAAAAAATACTTCGAAATTCGAAGTATTTTGAATTCTAATCCTTCACTCAAGCTAAGTAAATGTGCCCCTAAGTATTTCTATTACATTCTTTTCTATATAGTCTGTACCCCAAAATGTACATTGGCCCTTGTTACAGTACCAAATCAAAGTGATTCATATAATCCATAATTTTTCACAATTTTCTGCCTCCTGCCTCCATGGTAAACAAATAATAAATGCAGAATTGATAACCATAACTAGGCCAGTTTAGCGCCATCTACTTTCAATTTAAATTTATCAGAGGCCAATGTACCAACCCCACATAAAAAATAGTATGCAAGTATGGTACTATTTCTTTAAACTGTAAAATAAAATCCTGCCTTATTGTATTTTCTATAACTCCAATTATTTAGTATCTATAAGCCCATGGAAAATTATTTATAACAGCACCTAAAAAAAGAATAATAGTTCTAGCATTTTTGGTAAGCTTGGTAAAATCCCTATATTCATTTAAATTACTTATATTCCCCAAAAAAACAGACTTCCATGTGTTGTATAATACTTTTGTACTTGAGAATTCTTGCACTGATTCCACCATAACAATGTTATACATATACCTACATGTTCCATGTGGAACCAAAATATCCCCATATTGCCTCCATCCAACTGAGAGAACTTAAAGGAGACATAAGTGTGTGAAAAACAAGAATGTGCCAGTGCAGTATACTGTTTTAAATATAGAAGAAAAGTGGTGTTTCGGTCTGATTTATTGAAAACTTCTGAAAAAACCCTATTAGTCCCGCCCATCTTTTCCCCTTTCCAGAACTTGGGACACTGCACTGTAGGAAAGGAACCAATCAGCATCTAGGCTGATCTGATAAGGAACTGAAGCCTGCCTTTGCTTGTGTGACTGAAGGGCTGTGATTGGTTGTCCCCCTGTTACTGTGCTTCTGGCAGGGGCCGCTAGGACATGTTCACTCTTCGTTTGAAACAGGGACAGGGACAGTAGCAGATCTAGAGCTTTAATAAAGAAAATATTATTATGCCTACAGACTGGGGATTTTATAGTTATGTTATATGTCTTCTTTAACTAGCCTTCAATCCAAATGTTCATAAATGCTGCTTGTCTTTGTTAATAGTAGTAGAGGCGAATGTTAATCAATATATTAAATGGTCAATGAATATTTAGACAACAGTGATCACACTAGAATTTTGGTCATATTAAACAATTATTTTGTGGGGAAGGTACAAGAATCAGAGACTGTGTTCTGCTAGCTCAGGTCATAGAACCTTTGAGCTAGAGCTATCTGTATATTTAACAAAATGAACATTTATGTATTTTAAAGATAACCCAGATGCCTAATATAAATATTAGTGACAATATATAACAGGAATCCCCTGGACCCTAAACAAAAAAAATGTGTAACGTTAATTACAGGTATCATTGTCCTTAAGCCCATAAAAAACTATATTATTACTTTTAAATTTGTTCCTTTGAATTTGATAACAAAATGAAGAAATAACCCTATTTTTTATTTCCTTATTGTAAGCCCTTTGAACACATGGCTAAATATGTTTGTAGTTTTATCCTTTGGCATAGCTACATTCCATACTTGCTGGCTGAACAGGAGCACTGTGAGTTGAGAAAATTGCATGAGGCAGCAATGCCCCACTAGTAACCAGGTGCAGCAAAAAAAACTCCTGTAACTTTTAGGGGCACATTTACTAAGCTTGAGTGAAGGATTCGAAGTAAAAAAACTTAGAATTTCAAAGTTTTTTTTTGGGTACTTCGACCATCGAAGCCTCCTGGAGGGGCCAGGATCGCCCTTGTGGCTGAAGAATGTTTTTCTATCCACTCTTGTTGAGACTAAATCTCCTTTAAAAGAATCCAACAAGTGAAATAAGCCAGGGGCACAGGGATGGGGAGAAAATAACCAAAATGTGGAATAATATCTGCATAATGACAGCAGGGACAGCTTCCTAAGTTTGCTCATTAATTTAAGTCATAAACAATATATCATGTTGGTATATGAGTTCCCTTCAACTTAGCACATGTTTTAATGTGTTCTTTTAAGAAATAATATCTTTAATGCATGAACAAAGACACATCATTTTCTTTTCATTTTCTTTTTTCATGTATGACTTACTGCATGATATTCTTTGATTTCCTTTACTGACTAACATATCCAATATGGGAATTCAATCTCTCCCTCTGTGGTTAATTACAGAATTCTTGCGTCTAACATTACATTGTTAGGTGAGACTCATTAGTGTGCAAATCCCATTCAACTTGGCCCAGTGCTTCATGTATGTTCCAAATTTACAAGGTTTACACTTACTGGTCTTTATTTAACTGGCAAACAACACTTTTGCATTTCTATTTAGGCTTTTTATAATAATGTATTTCAATTATTTAAAATAATAGCAAAATAATTATGAAATATTTAGCTATTTTACAAAAATGTAAAAAACATTTACTGCTGCTCTACAAGTCAACATGATTTAGCATGATTTTAAAAAGAATGGAATTACATATTCATATGTGCACAGGTCATTTGCCAAACAAAAAAAATGAAATCCACCAGAAATTTTAAAAATACAAACTAAACTTTATTTAAGCATCTTTAAAGGACTAGTTCAATGTGTTTCATTCTGAGAAGTACATTGTCATAAAAGGGACCAATACTGACTTTTTTTGTTTTTTACCAAGGGCAACATTTTTGACAAATATGAATTTTGCCATGTGGTCTTCCAAACCAACAAAATGGAAGCCTGATTTGGAGAATATCTTGCCTGAGCAACTGAGAGAAAGAATATCGAATTGGTAAAATATTAATGGAAGAGTTGGCAGCATGTTTAAAAGAATTTAGCAACCTGGGAATCTTTAAAACATAGAAGAGGGGAGCTTTCCTAACAAGGTAGGGCAATGCATATGCTGTTGCTGAGCTAAATATGACTCTTATGCAATGTAGTTTTGATCAAGGATCAGATACCCATTTACAGTATGTCTCTAGAAATTGAAATGTGTTATTTTATCCTAGAGCACTATTAACATAATAGGCTAACTAAATAATTGTACATTTGTAAAAGCACAATAAAATATAGTGATAACTGTATTAAAAATACTTTGGGGAATATCTGTTAATATCTACAGCTCATAATTTCTCATTTATTTGTCACTTTAACTCATGTTGTAGTTTTTTGCTTATAAGAAAGAGAACTTTTATTGGAATTATGATTCCTAGAGACTTCATACCCTAATAGGGTCTTCATTAAGACACATGCCTTGATCGACTCCATCTACCAAAACAGACACAATCTGTAATTACTGATGCAAGTTACTACTTACTACTACATTTACTCATTTCAGAGATATATAATATGCTGAAATATACTTGAAATATTATTCTATAATCAAATTTAAAAAGGGTAGACATCTGTTTTGTGGTTTAGAACTTAAAATACTTTTATTGACAAAAAGGCAAAACTCTTTTCCAGCAGGTGCTATATACTTCATTATGTACAAACAGCAGTCCATATTCTCTGTATTGTATCTCGACTTGTGTTATGGCACTATGAGAAAAGGGTTTATCAAGTACCGTGAATAGACAAGTAATAGTACTAATGAAGTAGAGAGGATCCTAGAGGCATCAAAAGCTCATCATTCTATGTAAGATATTTAATCTAATTTATACTTTAATTTCCTCACTTTAGGCATACAGTTATTGATCATGAACAGGAACAAAATAAATATATCCTAATTAGGATTCTAAACTACTTGGATAAACTGAATGAGTGGACATGTTTTTTTCCTTAAAGGAATGTAAAATTGGGTTTGCTTTTTGTGTGAATTATTTTATCCATGATTGCAGATTATTTTATTTTTCATTGTTGTGTGTTGGACCAATTCTTAAATAACTCCGCCAGTACATCTTCATCACTTTCTCTCTTTGGTTTTCTACTACGACAAATTGTTTGTATGACCTGCAAAAACACTTTGGGTTTTAACCCCAGAAGATCATATGTACATGTTTGATTTGCATAACGTATGTTATGTGGGAAGGTGTCAGCACCAACTGCATTGTGATAGCTTACCAGGTGTACTTGCCTGTGTGTATGCCATGTATGTGTCAGGACTGCCGGAAGCACCCGACGGCGCTTACCTTCCCGGTGGTCGAGATGAAAATCCAAGATGGCGGTGCCCATGCTGAACACATAGGTGCGGCGTCGCTGCATGATGATGTCATCACTGGTGCCGGGATTTTGTAATAAAAGGGCACCCTGGACGCTGAAACCCTGCCCAATTATAGGTCTTCAATCCTGTGAGTACCTGGGTGTATTATTATCTGTCTGATTCCTGGTTTTGATTCCTGCTGTGATCCTGACTCTGATCCTTATCTGCCTGCCTGTTTTAAATCTTGCCTGGACTTTAACTAACGATTGTGCCTGATTCCTATTTGTACTCCATACTCGGACTTTAACCCTTGTTGGGCTTCCTCCTCGGTCCTGACTACTCCCACTGGGAGCCAATAGGCCCTCTGACTGTATGTTGACACAACACCAGTGAAAGGGCTATTCAAAATAATAGATGTCCACTTAGTTTAGTTTAAGCTTTGAGCTTTGTTTGCCCGTCTCAAACTCATTAAAGTTTGTATGGACAATGCTTATTATTTAATAAATATGTTAACTTTAATAATGTAATTAACTGTTTGGATAGTACTGGGTTCAATGATTCTGCTGTGTTGGTACAGGTGAAGCAGTCAGACAAGAACAGTAGCATGTATTATAACATGGCAGCATACATATTCTTCGGCACACCACTTACTTTTCCTTTTTTCTTTAGGGTGCATTCAACTCCTCCAGCTACTTCCAAGCCCAGTTTTCATACAAAGATTCCCATAGGGAGGAAGCACACCAAACATATGATTTTGCCTTTTAGGACATTTATTCAGCAGTGTTGGCACAAGCTTTCGGGGTCAACCCCTTCCTCAGGTGCACCCGAAAGCTTGTGCCAACACTGCTGGGAATCTTTGTATTATAACATGGCAGGTCAGGCTGAGCATACCTGCTCTCATCTTAGACAGGAAGAAGAAACAGGTATATGAACAGAGCCATCAACAGTGTGTCAGCAGTGTGTCTCCCGGTCTCTGATTACTTTCCCTCATTCCCCTGATTTCTGACAATCTTTGATGATTTTGCACGACTTTGGTGATGCCAGCGGAGCAGTTTCTGTGGCTTCAGGAGAGGTTGGGCGCATGTGCATGACGTCTCTTCCTGTGATGTCACTTCCTATTACATCACTGACCCCGAAGCATGCTGAAAATCCCCCCAGCGTTGTTGTTAGAAAGTTGACAGCTCTGTATGAATCATAAGTCAAATGGCAAAACCGCAGGAATGCCCTTAACTAAAATGTCCACACAAGCAGGTTACTACAAATAATTAGCAAATAGAAAAAAGTATAAAATGTGACAAACTCCATAATCACTGGAATCTGTACTGGGCTCATTATTATTACAGGCATCTACTCCACAGAGATCTCAGTGCCCAATGCTGTATTCCGTGAAAGTTGGCTTTGGTTTGTAGTGTGTAATGATGTGGGATACTCTGTGTGTTTTCTGTGGTTTACTCATCTGTTCCACTGTTGGTATAAAGTAGTTATAGGAGAAATTCCGAATTTTACAGGGGCATATCTGGGGTCCTTGCTGCCTTGAGGCAGCCTTTCAGATGCAGCCATCTCTTGCACCTGGCTATACCTTTCCAAGCTTCGGAGTGGGTTGAGGGAGAGGTTGCAGTTGTGCTCTCTGCACTAGAAGAGCTGTATTTCCTATTTAAAAATCAGAATTTCAGCTCTTAAAGTTACTGGAAGCTTTTTGCCACATCTGGTAACTGCTGCCACCTGAGGTGGGATTCTAAACTTGCTTTATAGCAGCATTGCTTTTGTTTGTGAAGGCACAAAATCCATCCTTTAAAACAATGTTAAATATACAGTAGTAGGGCAATTAGTATTCATGCAACAAAAAAATCAGACTTTATGGAGCTCTTGTGCAGTCATTGTGCTATAAGCCTCCAATTGGACAGGTCTAACTTAGAAAATTCTCAGTGTTAACCACTCATTAGGTGCACTCGGGAATACTCTGAGCCAGGTTTGATGTATTCTGCAAATTCAGTTTGAATGTGTTTCCACGTGCTTGCTTGAGTTTCCTCAATGTTTTCCAGTTTTGTCCTATACTTGAAGCTCTATTGAGGCAAGGACTGAATGATGTCAAATTTTCTGTAAAAGCTGCACCAAATAAATACAGGATAATAATAATTCACAACCCAACTCTGCTTTCAATCTAACAATACTGGTGTAGTAGATCAGCTTTAATCACACTATACATAATGGCCAAGCAAAGCAGTCAAAGAGGTACATATGCTTAAATAAGTGCATTAAATGAGGTAATTACTATTTCTTGCTCCTACAGAAATAAAGAAAAGTTGTAGGGGTGGGGGATTGCATTTGGTGGAATTCCCTCTGCTTTAATCACTGCTTGGTTATCACCTTTACAGTTTGCCAAATACCAACCTATGCAGAAAAGATGTGGCTAAATATGAAAACTGTAAATTATGAGAAAATATATTTTTAAAAAAACTTGAAAGTTGAAGATACACCTCCATTTGATTTCTACAAAGGCTTGCCAGGTTTTAGTTGCCAAATTTATACATTTGTAGATTTTTTCCACTGATAAATCTAAAATTCTAGTATGGAGATTGTGTCGTTTTGCTGGTATTTTCTGGAATCACAGAAAAAAACAAGATTTTGAATTTTAACACATTTACCCCTAAGCATTCAGTGCTCATAAATCCTGGGATCTGGCCAAATCACAAATCTAATCCTGGATTGGGTCAAGCCTAACTTTGGATCTGGATTTTTAATTCACAACTCTTGAATGTGACTCTTTGGGCTTGTAGTAATGTAACATATACCTGCTTCTCATTTAACAATGATGGGGAAAAGTGCAAAAAACAAACACACACACACACACATATACACAATCAAATGCAAAAGAACTTCGGCAGTGCATGCAACAACATGTCATGTCTGCTGCTAGAGGATAACTGAAATTGGCTTTTAAGCACAATACAGTTCTACCAATCCCCACAACAGACTTTGTTTCTTCAGGCAATTATTTTGCTGTTCTACAGCATGGTAATAAATCTCTCTCATTGTCTTCCTACTAGTTGTGCTTTCATTCCAACTTCTATCATCAGCAGAAATTACAATTGCTTTGTACTCTTTAGTATCTCTGCTTCTGTTGTGTGCTTATATTCTCTCCAAGGATTATCTCCCCACTCATCCCATTCTTCTTTCTAAATGCAACTAATATCTATCAATATTGTGCTATAAATTTGTCTTCCTAGCACCAAATACCTAAACAGCTCTTTGCTGCCCTTCTTATGTGTAGTAATCACGAGTAATAGCAATACATAATAAAAGAAAGAACTATCTATCTAGAGAGAACTGTCACTAAAGATTCTTACACTTTGGGTTCCTTCGATAGGGACCTTGGCAGAACAATGGGGATGATGAAAGGAATGCCTCTTCCTTAATATAAACTGTTCTACTGAATCCAGTTTCGTAATATTGTATATCTAAAACTGTCTGGCCCATGTTCATAATGGCAAAACATACATTGTTACGTTATGACAATAATGCATAACACCAAAGGGATTAATGATGGTACCTGGGACTGAGGAGGAAGCACTTAGGTGTGCAATATCACAAGGTGCACCCAACCTGAGTTTTGATTGTATTGTTTTCTTTTTACTGTCTTGCCTGTTTGTTGTACTTTATTCAGTTTGGATTGTGTCACAGAAGTGATGTGCAGTATGCCTGATACCTGCGGGACCTACAAGGTTTACACGTGGGTCAAGCAGGTACAGGCTGAATTTTGGGTGTCCATGACTGGTGTGGGTCATTCTGGGGTACTACAATACTGTAGTAGCTGTGTTTTCTGGGATATGTCTTATTATGACTCACACCACTGTCATTTGCCCACCCAAGTCATTTGAATGTGTTTTACAGGTTTGGAACCTGTTATCCAGAATGCTCTGGACCTGGGGCTTTCCGCATAATTAATCTTACCATAATTTGGATCTTCATACCTTAAATCTACTAGAAAATCATCTTAGTCTTCTTATCATTTTGTCATCTTAGGTTTGATCATGTACAAGTTTCTGTTTGAATGGAAAATGGATTATCTGGACAAAATTGAGTCTATGGGAGACAGCCTTTCCGTAATTCGAGTTTTCTGGATAACGGGCTTCCGGATAACGGATCCCATACTGTAGTAGGAGAATATGGCAATTAGTATGAACTGTGGCCATCAGTAGTCTAAACACTGGCAGGCACATTTTCAGCATAGAGAGAGGGGTGAAACATTTTAGTGCAAATGAACTATGGGTTCTGCTCTCAAATTTGGGTGGAGGTCAAAATGCACAGGGCAAAATACTCTTTCTGCTCATTCTGCTCTTCATTTTTGCACTTTGAAATGTGTCCCTCTGTTTGTTAATAAGTCCACATATCATCAGCAGGGTCATTTCAGACATGAAGTAGGCAATGGCCACTAGAACATTAATGTAACTGAAGAAAGTCCAAGGTCATATAATGCGTAACCATAGATGGACAAACATATACTGTAATACTATGACTGATGAAACCTGTAAGTATTATAATAATGTAACTGGAAATTCTATTTTATATCCATTCACCATTTGCTGATCATTCACCAGTTGACCATTCACCAACTGTATTGGCAAATGCAGCATTAACTTCCCCATGTGATTTTGCTCTTCAGGAAAGGATGCTGTCATAAAATACAATGAATCAATCTGTAGAGAAGCATATTAATTTTTTAGATGTCTGTGAACTGACTGAACCCAGTCAAGTACTAAGTGGGACTCAATAACCCTGTATTAAAAAATATATAGTTATCATCAATCGTTAGAAAACAAAAGCTTGATGGGCAATATGCAGAGAAATGGATCTATAACTTGAATTAATAGGACCCATGTTTAAATACTCATTTATTATTTAACTGCATTTTGCACTGTAACTATTGATATGAAGAGGATATTGCAAGCAGCTTTTATGGTAAGCCTTGGTAGTATTTATAATGGATGAAGCAATTGTGGAGGCTTAATTTTTAAAGCTATGCATTCATTGAGAAATCTGATTTATAAAAACATGTGACTTCATAGTAAATTTTACAGCTAAATGTTTTATTCAAGACTGGAGCTCTAGAGTCTAACTCATGAGTTCTATGCCAAATGCCTGGACCAAGTTCTAATTCAAAGAGCCATAAAGGGTAAGCAGCACCTGCCTGTAAATAGTTCAGCAATATTTTCCTCTAGTGTTGGTTAAGCAGCCTGTAGCACCAAAAATTAGCACTTATGGTGACGGGGAGGGGTTTATATTAAACGTATTACCAAACTTCATATGTGTAAGGGTTATTAGACATGAATGAATACTCATTTGTTTAGGTTGTATGATGTAGTATTGACCTAACTTTATAAACTCATTGATAGAGGGTCCCGGCAGAAGATATAAGGGCTCATTTTGTTTTGCCAAAAATCAGTTGCATGAAAACAAAATCCCATGCCTCGGGTATAGTTATTCTCCTGTCCTGCAACAATGTGAGTACAGAGATAACTAATCTACAAGACATCATAATTCTAACCATTCTTCATATTGGGATCAATGACATTCAGCCCACCTGGGGATGCACTATTGTGCTGACTTGAATATGTTTGGGAGTAGAAACAAGTCTTCATTAATGTATGCACTGGTGACTCTATAACTATGACTTTATGTTTCACTATGGATGATGGGGCTGCTGTTTTGAGAATACAACCCCGATGTTGCTAGACTATAACTACCACCATGCTTTAATAATGATAACATGTTAAATGGACAACATAATAAAATAAGACGAGGGAATATGACGTGGGGTGAACATAGTTTTTCCTAGCTTTATTTAACAAATATCTATGGTTTTGTTACTTATGGCACTAAACAGGAAAAATAAAAAAATTCATTTAGCACTACCTTTCACTTTCTGATCCTGCAGAGCACAGGAAGAGCTGATAAAATAACCAGTCCATTGAGAAGCTTCTGATAATGAGCTGCTCAAAGTTTTGCAGCTTAGAAACGGGGAGGGGGTTGTTTGTTCAAAGTAAGATTTCTGAACAATTTACCTTGTGTATATAAGGAGATGGCTGGGAGTTCTGTAAACCCAACAACTATCAAATTGGTGCTTTATAATGGTAAAATATTAGAATATTTTTAATTAAAAGGATGGACAGAAAGCATTTCCAATACAAGTCCTATGTATTGTGGTCATTTTTAGCAAAAGTGTTTTTAGGTCTTACTGGTTCTTTAAAGTATGCTGGCATTTGTAGTCCCGCAACAATTGTGGTCGAGCAGTGCAGTGGTGTTTAGATCCCCTTTAAGAAATTGTTCAGTGTTAAAATAAAAACTGGGTAAATAGATAGGCTGTGCAAAATAAAAAATGTTTCTAATATAGTTAGTTAGCCAAAAATGTAATGTATAAAGGCTGGAGTGACTGGATGTCTAACATAATAACCAGAACACTACTTCCTGCTTTGCAGCTCTCTGCCTTTCCACTCATCGGTTACCAGGCAGTAACCAATCAGAGACTCGAGGGGGGGGGGCACATGGGTCATAACTGTTGCTTTTGAATCTGAGCTGAATGCTAAGGCTCAATTGCAAACTCACTGCAGTTATGTCCCATGTGGTTCCCCTTAAACTCGCTGACTAACTCAGAGTTATAGAGCTGAAAATAAGGAAGTTGTGCCTTTCAGCTCTGTTACATATCCAGTCACTCCAGCCTTTATACATTACATTTTGGCTAACTAACTATATTAGAAAAATGAATTTTGCACAGCCTACAATATCTATTTACCCAGTTTTTATTTTTACACTGAACTGTTCCTTTAAAGAAGTGGTTCACCTTTAAGTTAATGTTACAGAATAGCCAATACTAAGCAGCATTTCAACTGGCCCTCATTTTTTCTTTATTGTATATTTTTTGCCTTTTTCTTCTGACCCTTTCCAGCTTTCCAATGGGGGTCACTGACCCCATCTAAAAAACCCAAATGATTTGTATGGCTTCAATTTAATGTTATAGCTACTTTTTATAACTCGTCTTTCTATTCAGGCCCTCTAATATTTATGTTCCAGTCTCTTATTCAAGTCAATGCATGGTTGCTAGGGTGATTTGGTCCCTAGCGACCAGATTGCTGAAATTGCAAACTGGTGCTGCTGAATAAAAAGCCAAATAACCAAAATAAACCACAAATAATAATGAATGAAAACCAATTGCAATATCACGATCTACATCATATTTAAAGTTAATTTAAAGGTGAACAACCCCTTTAATGCACAAAGGAACTTGTAGTCAAACAACTACAGGGATACAGTTTTAAAGCAACAGGTTAGTGGTGCCACCTTTAAGGACAGATTTATTATATGGTGTAAAAAAACAGCAGAATAATTTGCCACACATAACCAGGCATAGCTGTGTAAAAAAAACTGTAAAAAATATGTCATATTTTACACGCTTTTTCTTTTAGCAACTTTCGCCAGAACTTACTTACAAGCATCTGAAGCAGTGTAAAATAACGACGGAAAATCTGGAGTTCACATGGCGAAAAAAAAACACACCTTAATAAATTTGCCATTTATTTTACCCAGCTTTTTAAAACATTTTTCTGATATTTTTTTTTTACACAGCACAATTATTAGGCCCCTTGGTCCAGGAGAATTGTGTCTGCCTATGCTGGAGGTACAAGTCGATTATGTAGAATGGCTGGACAAGGGGCACAACAATGATGGGCAGAGCAATGATCTTGATGAGCAGGGAGTGGGGTGGATTCCTGTAAATCAGTAAGAAAAAGGGTAAGTATGAGCAAACGTTTGGGTGGATCAGGGGCAAATCAGTAAGGTATTATAAAATTAGCTGCATGTATATTGTTGGTATATTTGCAATACCTGCCCTGGCCTTGGTCGCTTTTTAACTGGCGAGGCTGGTAAAATATTAGCCCGGTGGCAAACCTAGTGACAGTCTATACTAACATTTTCTCCTTGAGAACCAGTGATGATTCTGCTTTCTTGGCATATACAGTAACTGACACCCCCCTTTTGGTTTCCTATTGTTACAAAGAGCATTAATATACTGTAGCTTTGAACATACAGTATATATCTGCTCTTCTGAAGAAGAGAACATACAGATGAAAATTGCCTAATCTTAATATGTTGAACACTATTAGGAAGGATTCTCATTGGACATGTTTGGGATTTCTTGAATCGATAACGTGTGCAAAGGCGTCAATTTTAGTAAAGGTTTACATCCCTTTAAAGTTCGTATTACACATGAGTATTTGTAGTGTATATATGAAGTCATATAACCCATTTATTATTCACCCCTGAGGAATCATTACTGCTTGCTTGTACAGTGTGGGACTTGTAATGATTAATACAATTTACTATTTTCACAATAAGTACTAAGTTAATAGCATCATTTGTATTCACACAGAATATTATCATATAACAGGTGACTGTTGATGAAATTGGTAACTCTACGCAGCCATGTTAAATTTAAGGATTTAATGCCTGTCTGTTGGTAAAACGGAAAGTGCCAGCAGCCCTTTATGGGGGTGGTGTAAATGCTTACAGACAATCATAAATTAGAAGAAATAGAATACATTTAACAGCTCTATAGCAATAAACCAGCACATGCACTAGCCACATAAATAATCACACAATTAAATAACTACAATCTAGGGGCCATACTACTTGGCAATGTAGTTGATTTCATACATTAGATGCCATATCAGTCTATAGAGCTCATTTGTGAACAGATGGATGAAAGGCTGTGCACATATTGATACTTTTTATCATCAGGTACTTTCAAATACTCCTTTTGACGTAGGGGATCCCTGTAGCAACCTCAACCCTGAACATGGGCCTGCGTCAATAGTAGTAACAGATATATGGCCAAAGAATCACAAGCTGTTTTAATGCATAAGTGTCACATTGCCCTCTATGAACATTTTAGATGCCACATGTGCCCAATTAATCAACAAATGCTTATGCAACTGAATTCATTTAGATGTGTCCAACAAATTGCAGCAACTGAGTCGTAATGGCATTGCCATGGTGATTTGCATTTGAAACTGCACTTGACACACTGTAAGTATTTGACCCTTTAAACTTGGCATTAGAATTAAATAAGAAATGGATATAGACTCTGTAAGCGCCATAGTCACTGATCCCTAAGGAGAAAACATATACTGTATGGTGTATTAACCTTTTTTAAAAATTACAACTGCATTCAGGTCAAAAGGTACTCACATACGGAGCACTTTTATAGGCATGTAATGTAGAAATAAACAGGTATAGTTACCAGCTTGCACACCCTGGCTCTCCAAATCATATATTGGCCAGTGCCCAGCCGAGAAGGCTTCGGAAACCCACAAACTTCAGAGTAAGTAATTCCACCGGCACACAGGTCTTAGTTGCAAGCAGGGACAACCCTTGTGAAATACAGCAAGGGTTGTCCCTGCTTGCAACTAAGACCTGTGTGCCAGTGGAATTACTTACTCTGATGTAATGTAGATACCAGGCTCTTTCTATCTCAGTGGCAGTGTGGTATGTGGGAAGCTTAGTAGAAAAAAAGTTTATGCAAGCATCCATGTGCCTGACGCGTTTCGTATATACAATACTTCATCAGGGGCTTTTCCCATATTACAACACTGCACTATTTATTCACATGTTCTCTGATTCTTGTTTTTAGGTTTCTGCTAGTTCTGCCCTAGGGATGCACTGAATCCTTTGCGGAAGATTCTGCCGAATACCGAACCAAATCCGAACCCTAATTTGCAAATTAGGGGTGGAAAGGGGAAAACATTTTTTACTTCCTTGTTTTGTGACAAAAAGTTACGTGATTTCCCTCCCGCCCCTAATTTACATATGCAAAGTAGGATTCGGATTCTGTTCGTCCAGGCAGAAGGATTCGGCCGAATCCTGCGTAAAAAGGCCGAATCCTGGCTGAATACCAAATCCTGAATCCTGGCTGAATGCACCGAATCCTGCATCCCTATTCTGCCCACATGGTAGCTTGCAAGGACATTGTAGTAAATAGATTACATTGTTGCTGTTGCAAATAATTGGTTCCATGGGGTAATGTTAGCACTCTGGACTTTGAGTTCAAATCTCGGTGGAACCTTCCTTTAAAAGCACTGCGTATCTTGACGTCGCTATATAAATAAATGATGATGATTATGATGAAGTAATTGTTTGTTTGAGTAAATGCTTCATTTGTTACATTTGATTTGAATTTGGTTGCTTTTCTTTCATCGTTAGAGCATATTTTGCAAGCTTTGCAGTTTCTGCAAGTAAAGAAGCACTTTTTCTCATTCAGAAAAGTATCTATCAGGTTTTCTTTGATCTTAGTGGGTAAACAGCTGGAAACTTGAACATTTTCTTACATATATTGCAAAAGGGACAAGTGGTTCCTTTTTTACCCTGTCGGTGATGCTGTATAAAATTGCTACAACCTAACCTGATTATTCTAAACGGACTGAGCGCAGAGTTTGACCAAGAAATGGATTTAAACTGATATACACTATGCTAGTGGGAATTCATAAACGTAGTAGTGACTGTAGCCTAGATTCACATATAATGAGGCACTTAGAGCTCCAGTTCTTGCATCTGGCAAATGTCCCCTATGCAACAATGCATTCTAGTCCAGTGCTGCCCCCTAGACACTGGACTGCTTTGTGCATGAGTGTGACATCAGTGGTAGTGACAACACAATGCAACATGCATAAATGTCACATCACCTTCATCACAACCAAACCACCTCCCTCCATCTCTGCCACTGAATTTCATGAAAATATATCCGCAGCCAGGGGGAAAGGTATTTTAAATTTGTTTTCAAAAAAAAGTATTTCCATATAGGTATCCGAGGGCTGCTTCCTTAGGCACAGGCCCTTCAGTGTCTATATGGTTAATACAGACCTGCCCCTATGATGTCTATATGTAATATTCAATGTGCGCTGTATCAAATACAACAGGGCGAGGGATACCGGACACATTTTAATTGCAATAAAAATATTGCATTTGTGTCACTTGGATGCCACACACTTATATTACAACTACATGGACCATGTGGCCTTAAGGGGGGCAGCTTTAAATGGAGCAAATGCTGTGTAAGCAGGAAATAAATAATGATTACTGAATACATAGCATTTTTAAACAGTGAAGGTTTTGATAATATGTACAATATATATTTGTCCTTGTCTGTAAAAAAAAAAAATCTCAAACCACATGTGTATTTGTTTCACCATAAGAACCAATGAAAGGGGAAATGTGCTTGTCTTTATTAAGATTTTTAATTACTTTAAGCTCGATTTGAAAACGCCTGAGTAATAAATGTTAGGCTTCGTGCTACATCAATTTTGCAGCTGCTTTAGTTTAGCAACCTTCAAAGGGGCTGTAAAAGGCTCCTGTGCTTTATAAACAACCCTGTTTAGCTACACTGGCACTTAGAGCACATGCAACCCCAGTCCTTGTTAGAGGAAGACTTTATTATACGGTAATATTAACATATAAATGTCATGGTTATATAATCCCATAAAACTGTAGAATGCAAGATATTTGACTCCACATATGCTGCTGTAAGAAGTGGACTTCTGTTTTACATAGACTTATATTGCTTTAGAGCAGTGGTCCCCAACCAGTAGCTCGTGAGCAACATGTTGCTCCCCAACCCCTTGGATGTTGCTCCCAGTGGCCTCAAAGCAGGAGATTATTTCTGAATTCCACGCTTGAAGGCAAGTTTTGTTGATTAAAAACCAGGTGCACTGCCAAACAGAACCTCAATGTAGGTTGTCAATCCACATAGGGGCTACCAAATGGCCAATCACAGCACTTATTTGGCATCCCAAGAACATTATTCATGCTAGTGTTGCTCCCCAACTCCTTTTATGTCTGAATGTTGCTCACGGGTTCAAAAGGTTGGGGATCCCTGCTTTAGAGCATAGTCACAGTGGCAGGTGAGGACAGGAGGGTGACACATATAATGATGACTGATTGAGGCTGCAGCAGAAGGTGGTTACTGCTGTTAGATATACGTAACAATAAGGTAAACTACTCCTGTACGTTAAACATAGGTATTTGAAATCCAGTCCCCCCCCAAGTCAACCCACTAGCTTGAATGTATGTAACTGCACAGGAATACCCAGGATACCAGGATGCCGGGTTAATAGACCGTTGGGGTTATTTACATCCACAAGTGCAGTTGCGGTCCTGCAAATTTACCCATATAAAACTACTATTATAAAAGGTACTTGTGTCAAAATGCACTTCTGTATGATTGCACTTTTCGGTGCTCGTGTCTCCCTGTCCGAAGCAAGGTCTGCTGCACCTATAAATGCAGGGGAACCCTGAAGCTACCATCAACTCCTGACCAGGTAGTAGCTCCAGGGTTCCCTTCATGGCCAGCACACTTGTGCATTAACAATGGGGTGCAAATGTCACTTGCACGTCAGACACTGGAAATGACGCCAGATTGACTTCCAGGTGATTGCATTCTATTTGCCATGAAAGTCTCATTGATATGGGTAAAATTAAAGCAATTGCAGCAGGCACAGTGCAGTTGAGTCAAACACATTGGGGCAAATTCACTAAAGGGCTAATTTTCGCCTGCAAAGGCTTCACCACACTTCGCCAGTGCAAATTCGCAACCATTACACTAATTCACTAAAATGCAGCGCCGACCAGGCGGCTGCGCGGTCCTAGCGCCCGTCTACACATCCCCTTCCCCGCGCGCTGGCGAAAAAACGCCGGTGCAGCTGGTGTAATTGAATGGGGACGCACACGTCCCCATAATGCGGCTGGGCGGCATGCCGCCCTAGGCCCGGACCTATGCGGCCGTGCCGCAAATCCGGGCCTGCTAAAATGCGAAGTTGTATCTCTGCAGCCAAACACTGTTGATGTTTCGCTAGGGTAAAATTCATCAGCACAAGCATTTCATAGCGAACTTTCGCTAATTTTCATTTCTGCGTAGCAAAACTTCATTAGTACACTTGCCAATTATTATTTAAAATGTCCAATGAAGCAAAATCAAAACAAAAGGTAAACAAAAATGTTAAAGGTTTTTAATAGTTACAACTTTTAAAGACAATCCCACTTTTAAAATATGAAAAAATGCCAGCGGTTTTTATAATTTTTATGACTCTTTGGCATACAGGATATGATGTCACTGACATAAGATTGAGGATGAAGTAACTTCATCTTATCAGAAGGAAACTCTTGCAAAAGAGGTAACATTCTGTAAAATGTAGTGAATTTGCAGAGTAATGATCGTTCACCTGAGCGAAAATGTGTCTGTCGATAGGGCGTGAAACTTCACTAGTAATGTATTCTTTTGCTAGCGAATTGTCCTCTATGTCTGTTAGTAAATTGGCGATGTCCCTGCCGATTTCTGGGGAACTTTTGCTAGTGACAGCCTCTTCGCCCTTTAGTAAATCTGCCCCATTGTCTCCTTGCACGTGCAATGATGAATATGACAAGTGTTTGAATGTGTGGTGAAAAAGACAAATGCGAGTCTAGGATAACTCCTAGGCAGCGTGTCTGTGCGATGGAATGAAAGGTAGTGTTGTTTAATGTGAGTGATATCTGATGGACAGGGGAAGATCTTGGAGGAAATATATAATGAGTTCTGTTTTTGAAAGGTTCAGTTTCAGGTGGAGACAGAGAGACAGTCTGTAACTTGGGAAAGACAGAATTAGAAAGATCAGGAGTTGGGTGTCATCAGCATCAAGGTGATACTGAAGTCCAAACGAATGAACAAGTTTTCCTAGAGCGAGAACAGCAGAGGGCCTAGAACAGAGCCTTGAGGAACTCCGACAGACAGAGGGAACATAGTAGGATGCCAGCTGAGTATAGAATGTCTAGGAGGAGTGTGTGGTCAACTGTGTCAAGGCTGCAGAGAGATCTAGAAGGATTAGTATGGAATAGTGACCTTCTACTGCCAGTAGAAGATCATTGGTTACTTTGGTGAGTGCAGTTGAGTGTGTTGGGCGGAAGCCAGATTGCAGTGGGTCGAGAAAGGAGTTGTGTGTGAGATGCTGGATCAGGCATTTGTAAACACGCCTTTCTAGTAATTTGGATGCAAATGGAAGAAGGGAAAGTGGAGGATAGTTGGTGGGAGAGCTGGGATCAAGGGAAGGTTTTTTGAGGATAGGAGTGATTAGTGCTTGTTTGTATAAGGATGAAATGTACCAGTAGAGAGTGAAAGGTTAAATAGGTGGGTAAGTGCAGGAGAGAGTGTATCAGAGATTGGATAAAGGAGACAAGAAGGTATGGAGCAGGTTGTGGGTTTTGAGCAGGCTAGAAGTTTGCTAACTTCATCTAGTGTTGCAGGGCGAAGGAGTGCAAAGTGGACGTGACTGCACGTTAGTCTGAGATTGTTGTCAGATGGTATTCCCAGCATAATGAGATCGATTTTTTCATTAAAGAAATGAGCAAGATCTTGGGCAGTTACTTTATGGGTGGAGGGGAGCATAGGAGTGAGTTAAATGTGGCAAACTGTCGCTGTGGTTAAGAGGACAGAGTGGATTAAAGAAGAGAAGTATTGTTCTTTAGCTAATGATAGAGCTCGATTGTAGCAGGAGAGCATGAATTTGAAATGGATGAAGTCAGGATCAGTTTGTGACTTTCTCCACCGTTGCTCAGCTGATCTACTACATCTTCTGAGGTACAGAGTTACACTAGTGTGCCAAGGTTGGGGTTTAGCTAGTCGGCTGTGACGGGTGGTAGAAGGTGCAAGGAAGTCAAGAGCTGTTGAAAGGGTATCATTGTAGAGAGAAGCTGCCATATTGGGACAGGAAAGATTGTTAATATGAGAGATGGATTGTGCTGATACTGTTGATAATTGTTGTGGATCAAAGGCGTTAAGGTTTCTGTACATGTGTGTAGAGAGAGATGGTTGTGAAAGTGTTATCTGAAAGGAGAGTAGGTGATGGTCAGATAGGGGGGAGGAGGGTTAGTAAGATTGGATGGGCAGCATGAGTGGCAGAATATAAGATCAAGAGCATGACCGTCAATGTGGGTAGGTGAGTCGGTCCACTGAGAGAGACCAAATGAAGTTGTTAGAGAGAGGAGTTTAGATGTGGCAGGAGAAGCAGCACTGTCAATGGGGATGTTGAAGTCAACTAAAATGAGAACAGGTGTCTCGCTGGAGAGAAAGCATGGAAGCCAAGCAGCAAAGTGATCCAAGAAAGTAGAGTAGGGACCAGGGGGCGATATATGACAGCAACACACAGAGATATTGGAGAAAACAAACTGCTTTGGACTTCAAAAGAAATGAAGGAGAGAGAAGTTGGTGTGGTTAGATTTTGAAACCTACATTTGGGGGAGAGAAGAAATCCTACCCCACGGTCATCCAGTCTAGTAGTGTGACTAAGTGAGAAGCCTCCGTAGCAGAGGGCAGCAGGTGAAGCATTGAATGTGGTAGAGAGCCATATTTCAGTGATAGCCAGAAGGTGAAGGGATTTGGATATAAAGAGATCATGTACTGCTGTGAGTTTATTGCAGATTGACTGTGGATTCCAGAGGGCACATGCGAAAGGCAGAGAGGGTGCTGGCTTTATGTGAATAAGGTTTGCAGCATTGGAAGTGCGTAAAGTTTTAGAGACTGGAAACATTGTCAAATACCTGAGAGTGGGAATAGGTGAGGAATGAGTGAGTGGGATCACCAAATTGAATGTGCTATAAACAATAATAAGGATGCTAAAAGTTTCAATGGGGAACAATCACCTGTATAAAAGTAGCCTATGACTCTATTACACCACTCATAAGCTATAGCATCCAGTTTCACTTTATACATTTTATCTACCCATCTATTCTGTCTCAAATTTTGCAAGCGTGGATTTACATTTCTTCCACTAGGTGGTATTATTCATTACTAGATGTCTTTCTGTTATCATTAGCTGACACATATATATCATTTCAATATGGCCCCCTACAGCAAATAACAGATTTACCACCCATAGGCTAATATGTATTTTGGTTCCAGTTTAATTAAATATGGGCAACAACAACAAGAAAACATAGTCTGCATTAAATTTATTTTTATTAAACATTTGGGTCTTAAAAATTAAGTGGCGTTGAAATCAGTGTGTAGTAATGAAGGCAATATGTTTGTGAAACAACGTGCCATTTGCTTAGGTCCAGAAGGTACTGCTATGTACATTAAACTCATAGCAATTACAATATACAAGAAAGATTATCTTTAACTGTCATATCATATAAATCTGTGAGCTTCAATTGTCATCCTCTGTAAGTACCTTTAAAGGGAATAGTAACACTGCAGCACTGCACTGATCCACCACGTGTTACTGCTGGTGGAAATTATTAAATCATCAAGTATAAAGCATGTTGAGAGCTGTAGTTCAGCAACCTCACAGCTGTAGTCTTAAAGCAATATTGCAGTAAAACTTTTCCCAGCTCTCCAGAGCCAGCAGCCGCATTACATACAAGATAGTCCTCCAATGAGAATCCCACCTAAGCTGTGTAAATCTGCCTCCATGTTCTTTGTTCCTGCAGTTGAAATTGGAAGCCTAAGGGCTCTTACAGACGAGCGTTTTTACCTGCGCTCCCCTGTGTTCCGTTTTTCTGCGTTCAGCCGCAGGGGAGCGCAGGAATAGACGCATTACATTTTTTCCAATGGGGCTGTTCTCACACAGGCGCATGTAGGTGCCGAAACGCAGGTTGAGATGCAACATGCTGCATTTTTCCTGCGTTCGGCGCCTACACGCGCCTGTGTGAGTACAGCCCCATTGGAAAAAATGTGATGCGTCTATTCCTGCGCTCCCCTGTGGCTGAACGTAGAAAAACGGGACGCAGGGGAGCGCAGGTAAAAATGCTCGTCTGTAAGAGCCCTAAAGCAGTATATGTTAAAAAATATCAAATTATTTTATGTTTACATTGTTACTTTATGCTGGCAATTTTATTCATAACAAAATAATTAATTTTTGCACTCACTTAAGACATTTGTGTTGCACAATATGCTATGCACAGGAATCTATCACTTTATTCACATGAAAAACTTTGCAAATGATCATAACAGCTTCCAGCTCATGCTTACTGGTGTCTATAAGGAATTACATCTCTTCAATGGCTATGATATAATTTCACGTCTGGTTTATATCACACACTTGCAGATTTATTGAAATAATGTTACTGGTGGGAGAAGTCAATGTATTTCTTTTGACTAGTATTTCAGTTTCTACACTCATGATTTATAACTAATTAAATCAACATTGTTTCCTTGAGAAAAGAGGAAGCTGCAACATTGTTCCAGTTGATATTGATTCAAGTATGTGGGTGTTGTGTGCAAATGTGATATTAGACTGTATGTTCCACTGGAACCGATGTGAATGGTAAGCAACCATGTTGGCATCCTATTAATAAAGGATAATAATAACAATAACCATTTAATTCATTTGCCCTCAAGATCAATGTGTAAAAAAAACTGAATAATGACATTCTTTGTTTTACCTACCCCATCACAACTTCACAGCCATAAAACAGAGATCCTGAAGAGAGTAATTATACTGGTGCAGCTGTTGTTGATTTTACACTTTGAACTGACATTTCCTTTGAGAAGCAAGGGTAGGGAAACTCCAGAATAGAAGGGAACATAAAGCTACCATAAAACTCTCCCCCTGTGCACTGACCAGCTCTCCAATAGTAGGAGGCAAAAACTTAATTACACATGCAAGATGATTCTCCAGTGAGAAGCCATTCTACCAGGGCTACTTTATCAATCAGGTACAATACAAGAGAACAATCCCGATGTTACTGGAGTACAGTTTTTAACCCTAACTGTGGTGAAGAATGCTTGTAGATTAGCACTGCAGCATAGGCACTATGTTTGGCCTATGTTGGATATCTGGCCTCATACATACAGAAAGTTGAGTAGCACTGCTAAAGATATTTAATATGAATAATAATTGTGATTTATGCTTTACTAATACAGCCCAAATATAGTTTTTCTACACCTTACAGAGACTTTCATTCACATCAATACCAGCCCCCGAATGAAGCTTACAATCTACTCTACCCAAGGCTGTATTTTCTATAAAGTTTCATGAGGTCACATTTAAAGATCTGCAGCTTTTAGGGCACAGACACACTCGAAGATTCAGGGAGATTTAGTCACACGAAGAAGAGGTGATTTGTTTATATATATATATATATATATATATATATATATAAATTAGATTTAAAATGCTCCTTGTCTTCTGCTGGATAATCATGGCTAAATTTGGGGACAGAGCAGGGTTGGTGGGGTACCCCTGTCCTGGGCACAGATACTCTGCACAAAGAGGCTGTGCCTGCGTCAGTGTAGAATATAAATTAACATTTGGAGCTGCCCCAAACACAAACACATTGAGAAGCCTAACACATCGGAAGCCAGTTAACGGGATAGTTCATCTTTAAGTAAACTTTTAGTAAGTTATAGAATATTTTATTCTATTGGATTTCTTTTTTTTTTTTGATTATTTGCCTTCTCCTTTCCAACTTCTAATGGGGTCACACACTACAGCAGTTGTTGTTACTTTTTATTGCTTATCTATCTATTCAGGCCCTCTCCTATTCATCTTCCAATTGCTCATTCACACTACTGCCTGGTTGCTGGGGTACACTGGACCCAAACAACAAGATAGTTTGTGGAAATTCAAATTGGAGAGCTGGTGAACAAAAATCGAAATCATTCAAACAACACAAAAAAAAAAAAAAGGAATACCAAATGGAAATTGTCACAGAACTGTCTACTTCATAATAAAAGTTTGTTTTCTGGATAATGGGTCTTTCCATAATTGAATCACCCTACTTTAAAGCTGCTAAAAATAATTTAGTCATTAAATAAACCCAGTAGTATTGTTTTGTCACCAATGTGGATTTATGCAGCTTAGTTACCACTGAGTACAAGGTACTGTTTTATTATTACAGAGATAAAGGAAATCATTTTTAAATGGCTTGGTGGCCCTTCTAAAATCCTGATCTTTCTGGATAATGTGTTTCCAGATAATGGATCTCATGCATGCACTAATATTTGTAATAATAATATTGTAATATTGTAAAAGATAGAATAAAATGGCATCACTTTACGCATGCTCTTATACTCGCCCAAACCTAAACAAGAATTATACTTGTCTGTAGGGACCCCTAGATACGTAGTATCTGCAATTGTAGATGTAATTTTTATTTATTTTTTATATCAGTGTTGCATTTGTAGTGCCATTTTATGCATATTAATTTGATCTTATGAATCAAATTAATTAAAATATGCACCAGTTTAATTGTGTTGCCAGTATAATAAAATATACTTTGTAGTTTTTTCCACCTAGGAAATTTCACTGACTATTTAATCTTTTTTTTGCAACCAGTATATATTCATGTAAGTCAGTTACCAAGTAGAAGGTACAGTTTTATTACAGAGAAAAAGGAAATTATTAAAAAAAAATAGACTGATTTGCTTCAAATGAACTCTATGGGGAAATGTCCTGTACTTCAGAGCTTTCTGAATAATAGGTTTAGAGACTATAGATCCCATGCCTGTAGAGAAGAATAATTAATGTATCATGTATGGGAGTTAAACTGTTTATTGTACAAATACTGCTGATTTCCCTTTAAATGCAAACCTTCTGGTGGCCCAGCCTTCAACAGGGATTAGTGTCAGTGTAATTGTCGGCTATATATCTCAGCTGACAATGTGAAGTAAAACACGTCTGTACATCTTTAATTCCCCCTTTAACAATGACATTACAGTTTTTAGGAAATCATTGATGTGTAACATGCACTTTATATGACAGGCCATGCAAAATACATTAAAGTACCATGTTTCCCCCCATAAATCTGACATTATGAAGTTAAAATGATGCCTTTTTCATGGACACTCACTGGAATCATATTAAAGCTTAGAAATTAGGCTTTGTGCATTTAATTGCTGTCACATCCTGTCTTGGGTTGGTCGGATCTAAATCATGATCGCCGCCATTAATTCAGATAAATGCTTTCATCCAGCCAATTGGCCCTTTTTTATATACATCTTGCTAATTTGGGTTAAAACACTTTCAGGAAACGGTAAACATGGTAACACCATGAAAATAATTTTCTAATGCACTGTGCCTGTCAGTGTTCAAAGACTACGGCACCCAGGCTTGGGAGGAAACCACTGTGTCATTAAATTCAACTGCAGGCTAAAAACAGAAACCTTTTTTCCATCGGATGAATTCCCTCCACCTATCGTAAATCTTCGTCAAAGTAGGCCAAAGCCTTACCTCGTGCATTAATGGCTTGAAGCTGTTGTGTATCACAGCTTCACGTTCAAAGGGAATGAGGGGTACTTAGAAGCAACTTCTGTTGCAAGGATGCAATTAGAATTGACAGCCAGATGTCTGCTTTGTCTGGCAGAAGCCTATCAATGGCTGCAAATGGTCTGTGATCTAAACAGTCTGCCCTTGAGAGTGGAGCACAGATAAACAGCACCTCAACAAATCACTAGCTAGACTAAAGCCATGTTATGTTTGCTGATAAAAGTAGGCTTAGACATCAGGAAATGGCCTACATGTCTCATATGAGGGAGGGGCTGATCAGGAGTCGGACAGTTTACAAGGGATGGTGCGTATGTATTTATTGCTTCAATAAAAATGATTCATGGTTTCTTTATCCTAACTTGGTAAAACGCCATTATGCAAACAAATACCTCATGAATTTGTTGCATGGTTTTCTTTAATATTGGGTCAAATGAAAATCTTTATGACTTTTGGGCTGTAGTATTTAAAGGGGACATAAACCTTCCATAAATCCATCTGCATCTCTCCATGGTAGACCGCCTACAAATTAATGACCAGTGCAAGAGGTTGACTACAAGCGATATGTCAGCAAGAGTTGCTTATAGAAACTATCCCCCACGTTCCTAGACTACAGTTCCCAGCAGGTTATACCCTTGCTATTACGTTGGAGAATGAAGGAAGGAGCATGTGAAAATAGTCTAGAAGCAGTGTATTGAAAGGTGTATGTCTCATATAAAGCACTTACTAACACTGCATGAACCAGATTGGAAGTAGACTTTGTGGGCTCTTAATTTGGAATTTTGACTTTGGAGATCAAGATGAGCCTTAGGCTAATAATGGTAGATGCAGTTTCTCCTCTAGCAGATTTCCATGGTCATTTGATACCCCCTGCACATGCTAACATTGCCATGAATGGAAACCAGCTGTCACCACTCAAGACAGGTAGTTTTTAACCCCCAAAGGACCAAATGTGCATTATCAGACCAAAAACTGCCAAATGCCAAGAGTGCCAAGTAGCTGTTTCCATTCATGTCAAGAAGCTTAAGTCTTGTCCCCATATGTAATAGAAGGCACTAAGTTTGCCAAGGAGCAGTAACCCATGGCAATCAATTAGATGTTTGCATTAAAACAGGTGAATAGTACATTCTACTTGTTGATTGGTTCAGTGTATTTTATTACACAACCCCATAAATGTGTAGCCCAGAAGAGTTTATGTTTCCTTAACAATCTTCATTTTACTATTCAGCCCCCTCCACCACAAGTGCAATTTATAGTGCTATTTATATGCTAATGCCTTGGGTAGACGTTTCCTCTGAAGTTTGGGGAACTTACAGAAAATAAATGGCATTGTTTGACCCATTTCAGTGTATCGTTTGCCAAGAATTCAGTGCAGTCGTGGATAACCCTCATATGATATTTATTTTCAATGACCTGCTTATTCTATGAGCACTTTTTCCTGTTTCTTAGCACTGACTGCTTTTCATTTGGATCGAATCTACCCCTTAATAATGTGCAATACTCTTTCATTTGCTTGCTCATTGATAATTCCCCATTATTGTTGTCTTTAGCCTTGCACATAAAATCAATGAACAATTACTTGATGACAGAAGTGACAAAAATCAGAGAGTTATGGTTTAATATATATCAATTCTAGTAAGAGCTAGTAAGAAGCTCCGAATGGGACACAGGATTTCCTTACCATCATCACCATCATACTGTGTTAGTCTTTTGGTAGAGCATGGAGATGATATGGAGATTTGCTACTGTATATGTCATGTCTGTCTGATTAAAGACAGCACTTATAAAAAACAACAATAGATCTTTACTCAGATGTTTATGCAACTTATACTGTATAACCATAGTCATAGTATGTTAATGGTGAACTAAACCCTAAGTGAGTATGGCTAAATGTGCCAGATGTTATGCAC
This sequence comes from Xenopus laevis, assembly GCF_017654675.1. Classification (NCBI taxonomy): domain Eukaryota; kingdom Metazoa; phylum Chordata; class Amphibia; order Anura; family Pipidae; genus Xenopus; species Xenopus laevis. The sequence goes on from NC_054388.1 coordinate 68,617,753, forward strand.
TGAACTTATTGCACCAGCCTAAATTGAAGCTTCTCAACAGCAGCAATCATCCGGGTCACCATTTTGGAAAGTGTCTATGACACTCACATGCTCAGTGGGCTCTGAGCAGCTAAAGCTGAAGCTAAGCTTAGGACGCAAATTATCATGCAGAAAATTAGGTTGGCTTATATAAGCTATGCTACAAGGCTGATTATTAAATTATAATGCTAGTTGCACTGTGCACTGTTTCTGTGCTGCCATGTAACAATTATCTGTATTAATTACTAATCAGCCCTATATTGTGACATTTATATTCTTTACTATTTGTGTACGGTATATTTTGAGTTAGTCCCTAAGCTCAGACAGCGGCACAGAGCATGTGCAGTGAATCAGCAGAAAAGAAGATGGGGAGCTACTGGGGCAGCATTGGAGGCACAAATGTTCCCTGCTAAAGGGCTGTGGTTGCTGTAAGCTAGTACAGAAGTCCAAAGCACAATGTACAATATTTCTAGCTACTTTATTAGTTAAGCTTTAATTCTCTTTTAATAGACAGTGGTATAGCTAGATGTTACTGGGCTCCACAGCAAGTTAATTTTAGGGCCCCCAACATATCAAAAGGTTGTCCTGTGTATGTTGAAATTGCTCATTAACTAGGGCCTCATGGGGTCCAATATACCTCCTGGGGCAGCCAAAGGGTCTGCTTCCTCTGTAGTTATGCCCCTGTTAATAGATAGTCTATGACAGGCTCCTGTATGGTATCAGTGGCAGATCACATGGTAGACATTGCAGTATTACAGATCCAACATATTTCTAAGTGTTTAAGAATGCTGAGAGCTGTAGCCCAAAACTCAGGAATGGGATCTTAAGGGTCAGGGCACACAGGCAGATTCAGGTAGATTAGTTGCCCGGCGACAAATCTCTTCTTCGGGCCAACTAATCTCCCCGAACTGCCTCCCCTGCCTTCCCGCAGGCTAAAATATAAATTGCCGGCGGGATGGCACTTGGAGCGATTCATTTTCTGAAGTCGCCTGAAGTTTCCTCGTCAGGCAACTTCGGAAAACGAATCGCTCCGAGTACCATCCCGCCTGCAATTCACATTTTAGCCGACTTGATGCATCTAATATTCAGGGCTTGGTGGAAAGCAGCAGAGGGAAATAAGCTGAAATATATTTAAAAAATGAACCTTTAAACATGATTTGCATAATATTTGCTTGAAGCCAAGAACGTTATGAACTCCATCAAGTTTCTCCCTGGGGGTCCCTCATTTTGAGAAAGTATAAGACCCAAGTGGGAACTGAGAGGTAGCAGTTAGAAATTCTACTTTGCTGAGCTGGTTGTGGATTCCTCAGGTTTCAGTCAGAGGCAATAAATAACAGGCTGTTGGGGGATTCTGGGATTTGTAGTTTGAGGAGAATCTGCTGATATTACTTTGGGATTATTTTGTAGAATAACAACACAATCTTGTAATGATTTTTACAATACATACTGTATATATGCAGCTATGTTTGGTAAGGTGTATTAACATGACCCTTCCCATTGTATTAGTAGTTCCTACGTTTGCTACGCTTGCATTTCCTACTGTTCAAGGTCTTTCAGACACTTTATGACTTTTAGTTAGCACACGTTGCATGGCCTGTATAGAACAATAGCCCATTCTCTGGGTAGTTTCTGTACATTGCACCTTCAGACATTATTAGGCCATGGAACTTGACTGCAATGGTCTTTATAATCTCCTAGCCTGGAAACACTGACACTCTACATCATATTAACACTTGGGTGTCTGCTTAGAATGGCTGTGTACAATTAGGGCAACTCTCAGAAACCTACTTGATCTTTCCGCTCCCTACTTGTGACTAACTGGATAGCTGAATTTTTGGACCCTGAGATAACTTAATTATCACTGTACTATATGAAGCATTACCCACAATACAAATGAATGTAGTTAGAATTCCTACATTAAGCAGGCAATGTATCGTTTGATGAAAATTTCTATAACGATCCATAGCAGAAGCTAAAGAAAAGTTTTGGTGAAGTTTGTTTGATCTTAAGGCCCTGTATAAATGATGGACAGGAAGAATGCAGAAAGGTCTCCAGGTCTAGTGACCAAAAGCTCTCAGATATTTGCTTCTTTAACAGAAGATTTGTATTATAGGCAAGGGTTACTACAATGCGAGCAACTTTCCAGTGTCATATTTTTCCTGATTTGAATAGGTCAGCAGGTTAATAATAATAATAATAATAATAATAATCTGTTTTGGTATAATATAATGGTATCATATAACTGAGTTATGCTGTCATTTCACTACCTGACACTACTTATTCTTGCCAGTAAAAAAATAGTCCTGTGAGCCCAGATATCCACTGTTGATCAGTAGTACCTACATATGTTCTATCTTACTTGTTAAATCTTTAGTTACATAGGTATACACATACTGTATTGATTGTTCTTGGCAACCCATTAGGGTCATGTACAGTACAGGGATGGTTTCTCACTGAATACCCACAAACCAATTGGGTTTCTTGGAGAAAATGTGTACCTGAGCACATTGTTCTGGGATTTGGTGGGGTAAGGGCCTGTGAATAATTCAAATCAAGACGGGAAGAGTATTTACCTGGCTCATGCACCACCTGAAATGAAATCACTTTTAGGAAATTGACATAAATGCGCATATGTGGGTAGTTAGCCTATGGTGATTAAATACACAAGGTCCTGGTTAGACAAGGGACTATCCAGCCAATGAATGTCTCTGATTTCTTTACAGAATTATTTAATTTGTTTTTTCTGTTTATTTTAATTCTATATTAATTTACCTTATAATAGATTTAAATACTGGCTTGGGATGGCCTAAGGCTGGATCAGCTGTTAAAGGAAAATAATAATTTGCCACCCTACTCAATCATTCCCTCAAAAATGAATCTGTAAGGCTATTAACTGCCATGATAATCCCTTTGGCCTTTGATACATTTCTGGACATGATTATTTCATTACTTGCCATATATCAATAGGATAATAATAAAATGGACTCCTGACAGGCTGCCAAGGGGTTTGTGGCCTTGTAAACACAAAAGTGTTCTAATAAAATTTTATTAAGTGTTAAAAAGTCATAAAAAAACAGAATAACATAAACTGCAACAATTTACTGTCTTCTGGAAATGGGAAGAATATTATTTATGCTAAAAGATAAATGTTTGTGGCACCAAGATTCATTGAGATTTTTGTCTGAAAAGAGAGGAAATTCTGTCTGTAAATATGGTTCACATGGGGCACCCAATAACCAGTCAGTGATCAATTTCCTAGCTTTAAATATTTGAATCTGTGGTGGTTCATAGACTCACTTTACCCTTCAGACCTTATGTTTGGACAAGCCTAATAAATTGATCCATATCACACTAATAGATGGACAGAGACTTGTTACTTTGACTGTCACATTGGTATTTTCCTTGTCTATTATAAAATATTCTTTTGCAATTGTAAATGTTTTATTTACCTCCAAACTCAAAGATATGTTCATCCAGGAAGGAACTGGTCCATATGCAACATCTGTTCATTTCCTTAATTTTAAGTCCTCTTTAATCCTTTTGCATCAGTAATTAAATCCAGGGGGTGCAGAGCTAGGAGGTGATTTTTAGAAAAATTTAGGGGGGCCATGAACCACCAGCATACTCCCAATATATTATCACATTTTAAAGCAGGATGGGAGCTGTAGTCCAACAACTGCAGCAAGGACCTTTAGACAAGCAATTTAGGAAGGTGCAGAAGGTGCAGCCCATAACAGGGCCATATTCTTATTGCCTGCTCTATGGCAGGTGATAAGGGCAGGACTCGGCTGCGCCTACTGATACTGCACTTTGCTCCAATTCGGCATGAAGAGCATAATGCATCTTACCCCAGTGTGCAAGTGTTTGCTTAATTGGCACTAAGGAGTGTGTTCTTTTATAGATGCTGAATGATCTTTTTCATACCTACATATGAACAAGAATAGCTGAATCGAGTTGTGTTGTTGATTAACAGTCTGAAGTTTGCTCTAGTCCAACTAATCAGATACTTGCTTTCATTATTCTAACTTCACTTGACCAGTGAAAGCTAACTGTTGACCAGATTGGAGGACAACGGCCAATGTTCCTCTCTCTCTCTCTGAGTAACTTGTATGTTACATTCCTAAAACCACAAATACAAAATACAGACACTCAAACTCTATGAACATTTACTGTTTTTAAAAGGGATAGAAACCTTGCCTATAACTGACTATTTTGCACCCCCTAGCTCCCAAAATAGGCATCCCAAACATTATCACAGACAAGAGAGCTCTACTAATGAGCTTGTTCTTTGATACCACTATATCAGTCATTGTTACCTAATATAAAAATTAATTTTGGGTAGAACTGTGGCCACATATAAAATATATAGGTGGAATAGCCAACCAGCCCTTGTTTCCTATCTATACCTCAAATACTAAAATATGAATTTCAGCACATTTTGTATCCCTCTTATAAATGAGTGAAGTCATAAAAGGTCCAAGGTTTTACCCACCTGTTGACCTTTAAAAAATGTTGCAACTTTATTGCATCACCATTGTTGTGTAATTGACTGCCAAAAACTTAGATTCCAGTTCCTCCATGAAGACAGCCTGCAGACAAGGTTGAATCTACAGCTCTATGTTTAAAGTTACACTACAGGAACTTTTCACTACGTACAGAAACTTTTCACAACATGCACTTAAGCCAGCGAGACACCTGCAGTGAAAAAGTTAAATGGAAGAAGACTGACCTTACGAAAACATTACCATCCCGGGCCTGACATATACAAAGAACCTGCATTTCTTGGAAATAATATTAGCTTTAAAAATGAAAACATCCAAAAACCAATCCAACACATGGAAGAGCTGGGAATAAACAGTTTCACTTGTGTCCACTAGGTTGCACTGTGAGACTAAAAATACTTATGCAAAATACTACAGTGAACTATCCAGTGAACTTCAGCATTATATCGTCATTTGAATGGCCTCTGTATTTTACAAATCGTTCTATTATTTATTTTGACATGTTTCAGTACATTTAAAGAGAGGAAAAGTCTGGGCTTGGCCACATTCAGTGCTACATTTCAGCATGTTTTAAATACTGTGGTCACTTCAAAAATCATTTTTTTGCAAATGTAGGGCAAACAAAGCAATTTTCTGCACGGAACTATTATTAGACCAGTTTGATGTTGCCTTTATCACTCATATAAATCAGACAAAAATAAATGATTGCTTTTCTTTTGCCAGATGAATGGTTTAAGAGGATTTCCCTTTCTCTTTATACAGAAACACACTATTGCAAGCGTTGTCTTAAAGAAACAGGGTTCCTTTTCGCTACACTAATCTTAAAGCACTCGCTCAGGGCTATTTAACATAAACAAAAATCAATTATGGGGTAGCTGCTGTCTATACAGCGAGTACTGTGCACAGGTCCAGTTAAACCACAGTAAATATTAAAGACATGCACAGTTTCTCGCTTAAAAACATTTATTGGTGCATATATACCACAAAAAATGACATAACGATGTTCAAATCACACACACCACAAAGCAGTGTCTCCCCCCCAGTCTGCCTACCTGTTGTTAGCCACACCCTCCTGACGCGTTTCGCGCTATTGGGCGCTTCATCCTCTGATGAAGCGCCCAATAGCGCGAAACGCGTCAGGAGGGTGTGGCTAACAACAGGTAGGCAGACTGGGGGGGAGACACTGCTTTGTGGTGTGTGTGATTTGAACATCGTTATGTCATTTTTTGTGGTATATATGCACCAATAAATGTTTTTAAGCGAGAAACTGTGCATGTCTTTAATATTTACTGCTATTTAACATAAAGCCTTGAACATCACAGTGAAGAAAATATTACATAGCACAGAAGTGATAATAAATGAAAACATATATGTGCATCAAAACAAAAACCATAATATAAGTCATTATCACCCTCCCTCTCACCATTTTTTTTCATTCACATTACTCCTTGCCCCAGTAGAGTTTATAATCTGGTTTACCTATTCCAGAGAAGGAGGGGGACCTACAAATTCCTAGCAGACCACCAAGCCATGCCATATTCTGTGGGGTTAATCCAATGTGGCATATACTTGCTAAATAGCTTTACATGGTTAAAGGAACAGTAGCATCAAAAAATTTAAGTGTTTTAAAGTAATACAAATATAATGCAGTGTTGCCCTGCACTGGTAAAACTGTTGTGTTTGCTTCAGAAACACTACTATTGTTTATATAAATAAACAGCTGTGTAGCAATGGGGGCAGCCATTCAAACAAGAAAAGGCTCAGGTTACACAGCAGATAGCAGAAAAGCTCTGTAGAACATAATGGTGTTATCTGTTATCTACCATTTAACCTGTTCCATATAGCCTTTTTTCAATTTCCACCATTGCTTCACAAGCAGCTTGTTTATATGAACTACAGTAGTGTTTCTGAAACAAACAGATCAGGTTTACCAGTGCAGAGCAACAGTACATGATATTTTGATTACTTTAAAACAATTTCATTTGTTAATGTACTGTTCCTTTAAAAGAGAAATACACACCAAGGAAAGTCACTTGGACTTATAGTTTTTATAGTTCTGAATCATGCTGCCTGCCTAGTCACAGTGTATACAGTACCATGACAATAACCTCAATAATGTGACCTTGGGGGTTGATTGTAATTGATCAATGATGATTTGGGCCTTTAATTGTTTTATTTAAATGTCTGCTGCATCTCTGCTCTCTGCTCCTCTTCTGCTGTGCTGCCTTTACCTGGAATCATTATCCCTGCAGGGGTAAAGGCAGACACAGCAGATTTCAGTGCAGAGGTGCCCGATTTTGCATTTTGTAGTGAAATCTGTGGTGCCTGCAGCATAGCAGTTGAGGAGAAGAGGAGCAGTGGTGCAGAAGATTCTCCACCTGCAGAGAGTCTGTATCATGTGTCCCTAGCCAAACCAGAGCTAAACTGGGCCAGCAGGACACCGGAAAAAAAACAGTGGACCCGGGCTTTGTGGGCCCAGACCCGCTTCCTGCACAAAGCCGATACTATGGCTTCTGACCTCCCTATCTGTCCTGCCACGTGCCTGCAATAAGTAAAAGGTAGGAGTGGGGGTAATGGAGAAGATTGCAGCTCAGGCAGGCAGCCCGGGGGGGGGAGGGGTCGGGTAGTCTGACACTGTACCAAACTGGACCCCACCAGCCCAATTCATAGTGATTGTCTATATGGCATCTTACAGCAGCTCCTCTTGAATTTTCCAGAATCCACAGATTGGCAGTCTAGGCCTTCTGGGAAAGCCTTTTCAAGAACTGTGATTATCATTTACATTCAATCTTTCTGGCTACTGAAAGTCAAGAAAACACCCTTTCTTTTTAATTAAAAAGAAATAATAATAATATAGTGAATAAAGTACCCCTCTTATAAATTATAACAATATTATAAGTTACCGAGGAGTTTTATGACCATATAAAAACACAAGGCTGAAGGCCGAGTGGTTTTATACAGGTCATGGAACTCCGAGGTAACTTCTAATATCCTCATATTTTGCAATTGGGGGTACTTCATTTATTATAATACACACATTTTAGTGAGTCATGTGACAGAAATGACCTCACTACTCACTGTTTATAACTGATGACATCAGAACTCACCGTTTATAAGGTTATAATTTACAAGATATTCATGGCTTTTGTGTATTATAATGATATATTTTACAGTTTCATGTACAGTATATTAAATAATTTAATTCATATTAATGTAATGTTTTTTTCTTTGAAGAACTAAAACTAAATAACAGTGATATTTACCTTCAGGCTTCTAGGGAAACCCAAGAAGCCAAGAAAATTTGCTGCCCTAGGCCCAGGCCTTTGTGGCCTTACCACAAATCTTGGCCTGAGATTAAGGTATGGACATCCAAAATATGGAAATGTCCCTTATCAGGAAAACTCCAGGTCCTGAGAATTCTGGATAATAGATCTTGTACCTGTATTAGAATGTTATGTCTAAGGAGATAGCTTAAAGTTTAAATATATATTTACACATTATACTTTCTCAGCAGTCCACCGATTTCACAGGCCACTCTTTGCAATGCTAGTGCTATCCCCCTACATTTCTTATAAACAGCTGCTTTAATGTATTGCCTTAAGAACTTTACAAAAATGTCTTTGCAACCATGATCTCATAGAGGGTGCCATGTCTACAATTCCAATAAGACATTATTGTCGGCATGGCTTTATGTTGTCTTCATAATCATTAAGGTTCTTAGCTGTTGCAAAATTATAATTAACACAGTGGCTCTGTTCCTGGCTCTTCTGCCCTTCAGTACTGGGGTCCTGAGATGTAGGTTTCCTCCCCCACTATAAAAACATACAGGTAGGTTTATTGACTCCAGATGAAATGGACCCTAGACTCGGTCAGGGACTGATGCGAATGATGTATAATCTCTGTAATGCGTTTCATAAATGTGTTGACGCAATATAAATTACAGATAATGATAAAATGATTGTACATGCCAGCCATTTACAGTTTCACACGAATAACTGGAGGTCCCAGTGTTGCCGTTCCTAGGAGTCCATGTGCACTTCATTTCTCTTCAAGCCACATCACAGTACGATCTGCAGAGCTTTGTTTGCTGTCGAGCCAAGTGATTTAATGGAAAAAATATTTCCTGTACAAAGGCGATAATAATCGCACACATGACTGTGAAAAATATATATATCATTTTGATTGTTCTATGCGCACGGGAAAGCTCACTGCAAGGCAATTTTGAGATACTGGTGCTAGCCCTGCATGGTCTGTAGTCATTTATATTCACATTAAGGAAGCACAAGCCATGAGTTTTATAAAGATTAAATAAAGCAGATCTTTGCCACAGGAACAAGGCCAACAACATTTATAAGATGCAAAAAAGGAGGGCTGTTGGAGCCAGGCCCGGACTGGCAATCTGTGGGTTCTGGCAAATGCCAGCGGGGCTGCTATAAGGTCCCATAGAAAGTCAGTATTTAGTGGGCTGGTGGGGGCTGTTTGGGCCTCTATGTGGGCTGATTGGGCCTCTGTGTACCTGAAATGCCAGGGCCTATTTTAATTCTCAGTCTGGACCTGGTTGGAGCACTCCAAGGCTAAGTAAAGATATATTTCTATACAATGGAAGTGCTACTGATCTGGCCAAATTAACTACAAACATAGAGAAAAAGAAGGGGGATTGCTCAATGCACATTCCCTGGTCCCCTGCCTCATAAGTAATTCAGTATCTATACAAGTGCATGTATTTACAAAAACAGGGGTTTTTAGTTACAAAGTTATGATCATAAAATTAGTATGCATTTATAGACTGTAGCCTTCTAGGCATGATTAAAATCAGGCCATTGCATTTAGGCAGGGATGTCAAATTCATATTCTCCAAACATAACTGTTTACCAGTGCACCATCAGTCATTTTTCTAACTTAAAGAAGTCATTTTTGATGTAAATGAAGCCATATAGGTGCAGATATTGTCATCAGATACAGGTTTTCATGCTATAAACTGTTCATGTGTGTTGAGCAAATGATTGGGACAGATATGAATGGATAACACTGATTTTTGTCATTGGACAGGATAGTGTCCCCTTATTCATATAATATATAATAATATATAATACCTGTATGTGAACAGTCAGCAGTAACTTACAGGATGATGTGCCATCTGCTGTCTTTGCTTGCCTTGTTTGTCTGATCACCAATCTTTGTTACATGTGATCATATCTCCAACAGAGATGTCTTTATATTTATCGTATATCCAGTATCAAAAATAGGGATAGGCAGCAGAGACATGCCTAGGTTACAACTGGAGAGGTATAGAATACCAATGGCCTTGCTGGCAGAAATACAGAGAGGTAGAAGGTGAGTGAACAGGTGGGTGGTTTAGCTGGCAACTGATGTCCTTGTCTTGGCCACCAATACTGCTAGGCCTGACTCTGCATATCAAACTATATGTTAAACAATTGTCATTACACCCTAGCAGCCCTGTAATATATAAAATATAGAACCAAATTCAGCCTTTTACCTACCTTCATATTTCTTCTTGTAAAAGACTTAGCACATGAGTAATGCACATGAGTAATGCATTGCCATGCAAAGGAAAGGTAATTATAGGGCTTTACTTGTTTACAAAAGGAATGCCATTATTAACTGGCTTTTGTTTTTTCTTGAGTGAACAGGGCATATAGGGAAATTGAAGCCACTCCATGTTTTTACCTTTCTGGTTCATGCTTGCATTCTGTAGCTTGAGAACCAGCGCTGTAAAGTCAATGAACTGTGGCATGTAAGAGTTAATCTTCCTTGTTACAATTTTGCTTTACTCCACCTTTGTGAAAAAAACCTCCTTTGGCTTCTCCAGCATAAAATCACAGAAAGAAATGGCAAATGATAAAAACACATGTAACTAGTGAGTTTATAATGTTCCTTATAATCCCATATTTTTCATGATAAAATCAAACACATAATACAACAGACTTGTTATAACCATTTATGAGTGAGCAAAAGGATGTGATTAGGCTGACAGATGTGACAGACTTGGAATGGCTTTGTGTAACTTCAGATGTGATATTCAGTGTTATTAGTCCCACAGCACCAATAAAAACTATCACAATAACTATCTGCGAAAAAGCAAGTCAAATTTGAACAGAAAGTATACAAAATACATTCTTTTTTGACTGTTTTTCTCCTTCTAAATAACTAATTCAAAAATGAAACAAAAATCGTCCACTTAAAAAGTTTCTTTTTAAATGGACAAAACTGTTATTTTTATCAGATTTGCAAAACTTTTCTTCTTTTCCCATCTTTCAGTTACAGAACCTATTTTCAAAAATAAATCCTCTGCATGATAAAATCATTGGTTTTGGATGTAAGTTATGGCATTAGAACAAGCAGATATTTACCTGGCTTTTGTACTGTTGAGACTTCATACTCCAATTTGTGTTTTCAGGTGCCTATAAAGAAGATATGGGTCTGACAGTGTGACATAATATACCATGACAGTGTTTCCTTACCTGTGTGCTCGTGAAATACAACTTGTGACGAAACTGTGTATGAAGTGGGCAAAACCAAAAAAGGGGGTCTATATAAAAATACAGATACTCCGAGGATAATCCACAGAGGCCTACTTCAGCTTGACTTCTGCACAGGCGCAACTTAAAACCAGCCTGAATGCATCCAGGTTCTCTGACCCCAGTGATGATGCTTCACTGAATCTCCCTAAGTTGCCCCAAGACTTAGAAAGCGCCTTGGGTAGCATGTGACCACCTGGTGATCAAGACACCCACTCACACCCTGAATATTATCTGTTGGGGCCCTCTGAGATTCTATAAACCTGTAGATCTCAAAGTTACCAGACAACATTTACAAATAGAAATATATAGATACATTTACAGTACAGTATAGAAAAGGTGAAAAATATTTAAAAAAAACTACCACTTATTTCCCTATTATAAGAAACAGAAAATGGTCTCTGAGGAAGTAGAGGTTTAGTTTAATCCTGGTTTTGAAAACCCAAGGAGCCCTGGCACAACTTGATGACTGGGCTGCTTCTTCTGCAGAGACTAATTTGGGCAAGACTTTGCAAGGGCTTTCCCAAAAGCAAATTCCTGAGCCACTTTGCTTGACAAAGGGGCGTGACCCCGAAACGTTGCACTACTGCATAATAAAATTGCAAGGGCTTGCCCTGCTACTACAATTCCTGTGTGCCGGTGAAATTCTTCTTACCACTCAGATGGGGCCATACTAGGCTATCACGACAGTTTGACCCATCAGCCAATTACCTTTTGCTGCCTGAAGTTGAGCCAAACCCCACACAAAAGAGACATAAATTGGCAAACAACTCATTCGTTCACTACTACACCTGCCTGTCCAACATTTCATTCCCAAACCAAGTGATGCTGTTCCTCCCTTTGTTGTTTTATCAGTCTCTTCTGTTCTTGGAAGACTTTTTATTAAATGTTCAAATACTGTTGGGGGGGATTTACCTCTGTTCAGCCAAAAGAGTCTTAGTGAGGTTGTGCATTGATGTTTACCATCAGCATTCCAGTTCATCCCACAGGTGTTCATTGAGGTTGAGGTTGGGCCAGTCCAGTTCTTCCACTCTTATCTCTGCAAACCCATTCTGTATGAACATTACTTTGAGCATAGAAGTTGTTATCCTGCTGAAACAGGATAGGAGGAGGCACAGAATTGCCAAGAGTGCCATTGTTTAATGTAGTGTCAGCAATGATGCGTGTAGCTTAATAGGCCAATTCTGGTAATTAGAAGGGTTGTCCACATATATTTGGCCTTATTGTATATTACCAAGTTCCCACCGATCGTATAACAACTAGCTATTGAGCAATTATCTCCATATTCATTGCCTGGCCGAAGCTCTTAATATTTGTTGCCTGCCATATTTTTTTCCTGAATTGTTCTGTATCATCAATTATTTGATCCTATTTTTTTTCTGCAATTTCTGTAATTTATTGCACAAATGATATTTGTTATATAAAAAACGAATGATGATATTGATATATATAATATGCACATTGACGACATTGACACTGATAACATTGCACGTTGATGTTTAAAATAACTAATCATCAAAGCAATGTCGCTAGCCATGTTTGAATCAAATGGAAAAGGTCTAAATAAAATTTTCGAAAACTGATTGAAGTTCTTTAGCATTATAGGTAACCTGAAGTCCATTTAATGGCCTAGAGAAATCCCATTTAAGCAACTTTTGGCTTAGGTTTTGTTTTCTTTTAATAATAAGCAGTAAAATTAGGGAAATTTGACATATTGATAGATGACATATGTAGGTATTTGGTTATTAATATGGCTACTGGTATTAATAGTGCTAATTGTTATGTTTAATAAACCTCTAACAAATGTACCCTTTCACCAAACATAAAATGACAGGGTATGAGCCTCTTAAGAAATGACCATACATTTCATGTGTGACTACATAGCAATCTCAAGATAAATGGCTTGATGTAGATCAGTGCTATGGAACCAATTCATTTTTGTCTGTCACAAAAAGGCTTCAGAAAACATCATTCCTCATCCGACATTCACTGTACAGACAACTTACTTTGGGAGGCACAGATAAAGAATGGATTCTGAGCAATAACATGCTGTCTTATCATGAAAGATTTACTGGCCCCTGACAACCAATGAGAAGATGGCTAAAGACCATACTAATTGTTTAATTGCTCATTAATCTGTTTTTGGAACTTTGTCACATAGATAAACTGACACACTTATAAGTAGGTTTATTATCTTGCTCCCATGGTCTATGGCACCTAATTTATTTTGTATACCACTTTCCTTTTCAGCCACGTGATGGTAATATAATAGATGATGATTTCAGGGTGTTGGGTGGGGATCTCTCTTAATCTCGACTTGAGCTCTAATTTTAACATAATGGAGACTTTGTATTACATTAGCAAATACTGCATCCAGCTGTACAGTTTGTAACTCCAAAAACAAATGTTGTTCTACATGAAGCCAAAGGTCGTTCTGCCAATAAGAACTGGAAGAACTTTCCATAACCTCATTACCCTGAGCAAATACATGTAAATGTTGTGCCTCTACAAAACGACTCCTAATATCAAACCTAAATGAGATTATATTGTCATCTCTGTAGCTATAACCAAAGTATTAAAAATCCATTATTCATAAAGCACCGAATTACAGGATTGTCAGATCCCATAAGGGGGCAGCATCGCTAGTGCATTGAGTGCAATAGTTAAAAAAACTAAAGTTTGGCTCTTAGAGGCGGCTTTTTGCCGGCCCTTGTAACCGGCCTGAGGCTGAGGTTCTCACGCAGGAGCGGCTCTGATAGCACCTTGTACTTAATCCAAAGTAAGATATAAGTAGTCCTTATTGGAAGCAAACCCAGCATATTGGGTTTATTTCATGTTTAAATGATTTTATAGTAGACTGTTGTCTGTTAACCGGAAAACTCCCAGGGGCAAATTTACTAAAGGGCGAAGTGACTAACGGGATCAAATTTACTAACCGTCGCTGGCGTAAATTCGCTACCGAAGGAGATAGACTCTAGCAGTACTTCGTTCCCTATCGCCTGGCGAATTTGTGCTCTGCCGAATGGACGTACCTACGCAAATTCAATAAGATGCGGATTTTACTGAACGTTACCTCTTGTGCCAGACTTCGCCATCTCAGACCAGGCGAAGTGCAATAGAGTAGATAGGAGTTCCTAAAAAAATAGCCGACAAAATTTTCTAAGTCCCAAAAACGATAGCGTCTTTTCCTTTTTCAGGGTGATAGACTGAAAAATAGCATACATTTTTTTTGGGGTAAGTGTAATGTATTTGCTGCAACATATACATCCATTTAACTTTAACTTCCCACCGTATGCAAATTAGCCAAGGCTAGCGCAACTTCGCCAGTGTTTGGCACCCAGGACGCAACTTTGGATTTTAGTGAATTAGCGTTGTCCTGGCAAATCTATGCCTGGCTAAGTGTTGCGCTGTGAGAGAAGCCTTCGCTTGTGAATTTTTGGAGGTTAGTGAATTTGACCCCAGGTCTCGAGCATTCTGGATAGCAGGTCCAATACATGTAATTGCAAATACTGATTGCACTTTGCACTAATTTATAGGCCCAGTTATATTCAACGCAGGAGTCAAATTTCAGATGAAATTGGGTATGATTTTGGCTTCTCTCCTATTTTGCTGACTCTCTGCCAATCCATGGTAGCGCAAATTTATAATCTCGGCGGCTCCATGCAAACATTGCATTTTACAAGGCACCTTCCAAGAACAACAGTAAAAACCATGTGTAAGGGGACTTGTAACCCTAAGAAACAATTCCAAATAATTTTTATGGTGCTAGTCAAACCAAATAAACTTTACTAACACTGTATAAATTATTTCAATCTTGTTTCCTTCCGTCTTGAAATTACAGTCACAGAAAGGCCGGCTTTGCATCTTCCCCAAACCTTGTTCATGCACCAGAATGGTCAACTTTACGCCCGTGCCCATGCACAGGCTCTACAATTATACCTTGATGACAGAGGGGGAATGCGAGAATGCAGTGACAACTAGGCGCAGAATGGAAAGTGAATGGTATAGAAGAGAGACAGGTAAAATTTGACTTACAGCTAACATTTTTAAATACCTTTATTTGAGGTATGGGCTCTTTATTAAAAAAAGAATATAGCTCTCATGTTGAATTTGAAAATGACTTTTATTATACATGTTTTTATATCAGATGACAGGCTCCTTTAATTTCTTTTTATTTCACTTACAATTAGGAACAAAACATAGTTAATGCAACACATGAACTGAGACACAGGGGCGCTCCACCAATGAGGCGAGTTGAGATACCCGCCTCAGGCACAACCAGGGCGGCAAAAATGGCGCTCCTGGTAACTAAGAGCCGAATTTCCGGTTTTCTTCTAGTGCAGAGAGCACAATTGCGCTCTCTGCACTAAGCGGCATGGACCGCCCCTGCCCTCTCCGGCGCTCTAAAGGTGAGTGCCGTTTGGAGGGGCGGCAAAAAGGCCGCCTCAGACAGCATAATGGCTAGAATTGCCCCTGCTGAGACATTAGGCAGCATGAAGCTATGCATCACATCATATTTGATGGTCATATAGAGAAATTAAATTTCACAGACATTGTACCACTTATACTTGTAAAAATGAAGGAATCAAGGAAGGAATGCGGACTTAAAAAAAGGAGAAGTAGCAAGAGAGGAACAGAGAAGACGTTGATCCGGACCCATTAGTATACATGCCCCTTATTATTTAATTGTCAGATGGATAGGTGGATCTTGCAACACCATTTTGCTTTGAACTAACGGGTTTTTCAAATGCATTTATAAATCTGAGTTTTAAGTTCTAATGAAATGTATCAATGTAGCTATCCCAAGCAGAATTAAAGTACCAGTGTGTGTTTACTTTTGTGAAGATGTGAACATGGACAAAATTTGCTGTTTAAAGGAAATTATACCCCAAATATTATACTTAAAGTGATACTGACACCAGAAAATTAACTTTTTTTAATATCTATCATAACATTATCTTTGAATGTTATTTATAATTTTGCCATAAAAGTATCTGCCTGATGCTTTTACATTACCTTTCTAACCCCCCTTATTTCCCTATGAGGGGGCTGCCATATTTGTGCAGCAGGAGTCTGTTAGCATTAGAAATTCTAACTGACAAGTTGAGAAGGGACAGTCAGGTTGACAAAATGGTCAGCTTTAGAACCTTCTAGTAACAATTACAAAAACAGAACTATCAGAAAAAAACGATCAACATGACCTATAGGTAACTTTTAATGTAGATTAATATTTTGAAAATAACATTTTTAGAGGGTTATTTACTAAACTCTGAATGCAAAAATCATAAAAAATGTGTGATTTTTTTTTTTTTTTTATAGAATTGGACTTTATTACCAAGAGGATGGAAAATTCCGAATAAGAAAATCCGGCATCTCGGACCGGAGTTTGTAGCAGAAAATATTGAGATAAATTTGGACTTTGATAAATAACTCCCTTATTGTATCAGGAAGAAGTATGGAAGCAAAAGACAGAACTTTGTTCATTAATTGGCTTATGTGACCAAACATCCCGGGAGGGGGTCTTTATTTCTTAAAATGGCAATTTTCTACTTAGGATTACCCAAAAAATGTTATTTGAATGGTTAATTTGCATGAAGCAGGGTTTTACATATGAGCTGATTTATGCAATACATTGTTATAGAGATCTACATTGTGTGGGGGTATAGTGTTTCTTTAAAGGATAGTAAATAGATAATTCTGGGGATGCAAGGGCCTTTTTGAGGAAAAATATGCATTTGTTTTGTCATGGACTGAGGAGAGGGTACTTTTTACTGGATCATTTTTATAGAATTGCAGAAATCAGCAAATTTTGCACCTATAAAATTGGAAAGCATGTACTGTATATGCAGAGCCATGCAATATAACTTGTAAAATATGCCTTGGGCACATTGATTTGTGAGTGAGATGGTATCTCTGAAGATAGGAGAAGCATGCATATTTATGAACAGAAATGCACTTATGACACAATCCCTGAATGTCTTCAAAGAAAGGAAGATGCAGAAATTTCTATCACATAGTGTATATCATGGTGACAAGGAAAGGAACAGATCAACTAAATTTGAACATGGAAGAGTGTATTTGTATACATATATTCAGTGGAAGAACACTCGATACATAGCTTATACGACTTATACTTGTTTATATATATTCAGGTAGGGACATCATAGCCACTGGCTCTTGTAGGTTGTATTTCTCTTTCTCTTACAGATTTACTATGAGTCTAACAAGAGAATGGCAATCTGACCCATCTGAATTCACTTTATTCTAAGTTCCTGACTCTGCACTTTATAAAAATAATGCAATAATGGTAGAAATGTCAGTTTTGTACTCGCTAACATCTGGAATTTAACTTGTAACTTCTTATTTTAAACAGATATGACTGCTGTGTGGGAGCACATATCTCTTTGGCTTAATGTGGTTTCTACTAGTATAAGAGAGATGTATATTTTCAGTATACATTTTCATTTCCCTTTAACAGTTTGAGTGCTGCCACTTTAGAAAATACTTTCAGCTTTAAGGGGCTGAGTGACTAATAACCAATGTGACCACATCCCTTGAGTTTATGCTTTTTTATGCAAGACAGAACTTTATTTCCTATAGTGGCCACAGAATGACACTGCCCAGAATTAGACAACTTGTTATCTACAAAAACCACTAGATCCTTCTCAATTAAGGAAACTACCATTTAGTGTATAACTTGCATTTATATTATTTCTGCCAAAGTGCATAACCTTGCATTTGTCAACATTGAACCTCAAATCACTCTGCAAAGTAGGCAGATGAAAAATAACAGCTCTGAATCTCTGCTTTATTTCTGTTCTCATCAACCAACTGGCCCCCCTCTGACAACAAGTGTCCCACCCCATCCTGCTTAATTTTTTTACTATTTACATATTTAAAAAATAATTTTGGGTTAATTTTACTCCTCATTGCAATACCTTTTTACATATCAATTTAGTTTGCATGATTTATTGGCCTCCTTATATATGACAAAACTTTCAGCTGTCCCGGCTAACTTGAAAGCCTTAAAAGCACATCTTTTCATACCAACCTCAAAACCAACACTTCTGTCAAACCACAAAGGTTTTGCTTTGCGACAACGTCTTTTGCTTACAAGGGGAATATTCCTTTAATATATTTATTTATGGAACAGTAACACCAAAAAATTAAAGTGTATTATAGGACTGACAATATAGTGTACTGTTGCGTAACACTGGTAATACTGGTGCATTTGCTTCAGAAACACAACTATAGTTTATATAAACAAGCTGTTGTGTAGCCATCAGGGTATATAAGAGAGATATAAGAGGGATATATAAGAGATGAGTTTAGAAGAATTCCATTGTATACTACAAAGCTTATCTGTTATCAGTATATTATATTTTCATTACTTTAGAACACTTTCATTTTTGGTGTTACTGTTTCTTTTAGCAGCATTTTAAAGACATCCAATTTTTCTTCTGTGTTTAACCCTTTGAAAATCATTTCTCAATTAATATGTTGCAGAGATGCCCTTATACTGTCAAAGTTTGCACATCTAAAGTTTAGTGTTTTAGATACTCCCTTATAGAGTTGTTTCTACAACATAATCTCAAAGGAGACCACGTTATGATCACTAATCTCTAAATTCTCACCCATACAAATGCTAGAGATGAGTTCAGTATTATTAGTTATTAACAGGTCCAAAACAGAGTTATTCCTAGTAGGTTCTTGATCTAGCTGAAATAAAACTAAGCATATTTGCAAACTTTTTCTGACTTGGCAACCCCATTAATTTAATTTAAGTCACCCATAAGTCACCCATAATAATAACTTGACCTAGTTTGTAATAGTAGTTGGGCCTCAAATTCATTACTTAATTGAGGTGGAGAAAAATTGCCAGTGCACGGTTTGCCTTTAAAAATAATATTACAAAAAATGAGTTGTAAGTACCACACTTTGGCCAAAATATGTAAGCTCACGTGTCACGTCAAGGCAACTCATTGCACGTAAATCCTACACCATCTACATGCATTCTAAGTATGTAGTGTGTTTAAAATCAAGTCCCCCAACAAACAGTGTGACTGAGTAGTAAGACCAATAGTGGACTCACCCTACAATTTGTACACAAAACACAGAAAGAAATCACCAGTGCTCGGTCTAACCCACACTTTTGGCCAAAGTGTGGTGCTAACACCTAATTTTTGCAATAATTATTTTTAAAGGCAAATCATGCACTGGCAATTTTTCTCTTTTTTACAAATCTTGGCTTTTTATCGTTTGTAACAGCTGGTCAACTCCAGATTGTGGGTTAGACCAAGCGCTGGCAGAAGGGTGCTTCTAGCAGCAGGTCAATGCCACAGTGTGGATTAGTACTCAAGGCGAATAAAGTGCAGGGTTACCCCTTGCTGTTTATTTCGTGCGAACGTGCACGTTCGCACGAAATAAACAGCAAGGGGTAACCCTGCACTTTATAGTTGCCAGTGTATTTCTATACAATTGTCCTGTTTGGGGGTTGCCGTACCCTCGTACATTGTGCACCAGGCCATCTGTGGAAAGGAGGGAGTGTGCTCAGCTTTACTTTGTTACAGTGTGGATTAGACCACGCTGTGTTTTATGTACAATTGTAGCCAAGTTTTTCCTATATCTGCCATTCAGCCTTAAAAACAGGGAATGAATTACAGGTGTATGTTAATTCACTGGGGCTTAAAAGCTCCCTGCTTCTAGGTTAAGGATAAGTGCACTGTTGGACTTACTACTCATTCACACTGTTTGCTTGGAGACTTGATTTTAAATGCACTACATGCTAATGGATAATGTAGGACTCATGCACAATGAGGAGCCTTGTTGTGGCACATGATGTGACATTTCCTGGTGTCCTTTGAATTTTTGGTACTAAACAATACCAATTAACCTTAACTGTGTCAAAAGGAAATCTGTAGAAACTAAGCAAACCAACAGTATGCTGAGCTTTAAATATTGTAAAATACTACATGTTGAGAGTAAAAAGGAAATTCAGCAGTTATAGATCTATACAGGTTTTGGTTCATCCCCAGAAAGTGTGCAGTAAGCACGTCTATACAATAACTTCAGCAAATCCAAATAGAATACTTACCTTCTCTGCTGTATATCATAGTATACTCCATGCATATGACGTAGTACATTTTATATGGGACATGTAAAAATAAAAAATGCATCACAAAATGCTGTCATTACTTTGTCTTTTGATGAGCTCTTGTAACTTGACAAAATCACTTTGCAAAATACCTCTATGTGGATAATTACACATGCAGCCTTCCAAGGGTGTAGTAAATCCAAATCTTGGAAATGTGCAGACTGCCCCTAAATGATACTGTATTTTATGTAAATAATACATGACAGTAAATAAATCACTTTTAGAGGTCAACACATTTTTGTGAATTATAGTGAGAAATAGAATTTTACATAGTAGTAAGTAAGGTTGAAACAAGGAAACTTGAAATTTAGGAAACAAAGTACAATTAGGGGCAAATTTATCAAGGGTCGAATTTCGAATTTGAAAAACTTTTTTAATTCGAATTCAAAAAGACGAACCGAAATTAAATCTAAGGGTTTTTTTGGCCGAATAGGTCCATTTTCAATCGAATAGGTCAGTTTCAATCGAATTCGAATCATATGAATCAAAGTAATGTGCATTCCCCAAAAAACATTTGATTTTTCTAAGTTCACCAACTGACTCCAAATAGGTTCTAGGAGATCTCCCATAGGCTAAAACAGCAATTCGGCAGGTTTTAGATGGTGAATGGTCGAAGTTGAATTTTTAAAGAGACGGTACATGATAAATGTACCTTTTGATGAGCTCTTGTAACTTGACAAAATCACTTTGCAAAATACCTCTATGTGGATAATTGCACATGCAGCCTTGCCAAGGGTGTAGTAAATCCAAATCTTGGAAATGTGCAGATTGCCCCTAAATGATAATGTATTTTATGTTATTAATACATGACTGTAAATAAATCAATTTTAGATTTCAACACATTTTTGTGAATTATAGTGAGAAATAGAATTTTACATAGTAGTAAGTAAGGTTGAAAAAAGGAAACTTGAAATTTAGAAAACAAAGTACAATTAGGGGCAAATTTATCAAGGGTCGAATTTCGAATTTGAAAAACTTTTTTAATTCGAATTCAAAAAGACGAACCGAAATTAAATCTAAGGTTTTTTTTGGCCGAATAGGTCCATTTTCGATCGAATAGGTCAGTTTCAATCGAATTCGAATCATATGAATCAAAGTAATGTGCATTCCACAAAAAACATTTGATTTTTCTAAGTTCACCAACTGACTCCAAACAGGTTCTAGGAGATCTCCCATAGGCTAAAACAGCAATTCGGCAGGTTTTAGATGGTGAATGGTCGAAGTCGAATTTTTAAAGAGACGGTACATAATAAATTTCGAAATTCGATTTTTTTTTTTTAAATTTAAATTTGGACTATTCCCTATTCGAAGTACACAAAAATTAGCTTAGTACACTTCGACCTTTGATAAATCTACCCCTTAATGTGACCCTGCTACAAGAAACAAGTTTACATTTTTGTAAATCACAATCAACTGAAACGAATTTACAGTAACAATTGGCTTCTCTATAGATATCTTGATGATGAACCCATTTCACCAAGAACATTGGAAAAATGCATTCCATCATCTTATTCTTACTATTTTTCAGTAATCCTTCAAAGATTCACCCTTTTTTCTGCTTGCATTAAAGGAGAAGGAATACCATTTTACAGGAAGAGGATCTCTCCATGGTGCTCGCTAGAAGAACCCCGGGCCGGTGCAGTTTTCGGCTGATAGGAGCTCTGGCCCAGGGTGTCAGGTAAGTAAAAGTAATTCCTTGAGGTTGCCTAACTTTTGGCACCTCAAGTGTAAAATGGTATTCTTTCTCCAGCAAAGAATGATCACAGGCACTTAGAAGAGATACCACTGCCTAGGGAGAGAAGCAGCAGCCACCTGTAGAATCAAAACTGCTTGCAAAAGTGCCTGTGGCCTGGTTAAAACTTGAGTTGGTTTAATCTCATTTAGTAAAGTGGGACCCAACCTAACTCAAAAATACCATTGCATCATAAGAAATATAGGGCCCAGCAATGCCAAGACCCTTAGAGTTATTATTACATATCAGCAGCTGCTGTAATAGCAAGTGCTGTAAATGTGTGGGCAGGGGCGCTCCACCAATGTGGCGAGTTGAGACACTCGCCTCAGGCAGCAGCACCCCCCTGGTTACCAGGGGCGGCAAAAATGCCGCTCCTGGTAACTAAGAGCCGAATTTCCGGTTTTCAATCCGGAAATTCGGCTCTTCTAGTGCAGAGAGCGCAATTGCGCTCTCTGCACTAGCGTCGTGCATCGCCCCGACCCCCTCCTGCGCAGAAAATGTGAGCGCCGTGAGGAGGGGTCGGGGCGGCAACGGAAGGCCGCCTCAGCCGGCATAAAGGCGCGGATCGGCGCTGTGTGTGGGACACTGGCTTCCTGTTTTTTTTTAAAATGTATATGGCTAAAATGCCATATTTTATATACTGAACTTATTGCACCAGCCCAAAGTTTCAGCTTCTCAATAGCAGCAATGATCCAGGACTTCAAACTTGTCACAGGGGGTCACCATTAACGATGTGGCGAATTTGTTGCAAAACACATTGAAGTCAATGGGCGTCAAAATTATTTTTACGCGTGTCAATTTTGATGCCCGCGACAATTTTTATATGTCTGCATATTTTGTCCAAATGCATTAAAGTCAATGGGCGTCTAAATAATTTTGACGCATGACAATTTCTATGCGCACGACTATTGACGCATGCCCAATTTTTTTGATGTGGTGGATTTTTCACCAAATTTTCACCTCGTGAATGTATTTGCTGGCGGCGAAATGTGGAAATTTGCTTGTAAATTCACGCCTGCTGAATTCGTTAGCCCATCACTAGTCACCATCTTAGGGGCAAATTCACTAAGCGTCGAAGCGCCGAACGCTAGCGTTAATTCGCTAGCGTTGGGCATTTTCGTTACTTCGCAAATTCACTAACGAACGCTGGCGTAGATTCGCTAGTGTTACTTCGCACGCTTACGCCTGGCGAATTTTCGCTACGGACGTAACTACGCAAATTCACTAACGCGCGCAGTGTACTGAACGCTACCTTTTACGCTAGACTTCCTTCGCCACCTCAGACCAGGCGAAGCGCAATAGAGTAGATAGGGATTGCTTCAAAAAAAGTCAAAATTTTTTCTAAGTCCCAAAAAATGCTGGCGTGTTTTCTATATTATGGGTGATAGGCTGAAAAAGATCAAAAAAATTTTTGGAGCTCCCCTCCTTCCCCCCTACATTTCCTGACTCATGGCAACTTACCTATACAGTGGGCACGTGTGTAGGGCAAAATAAAATTTTTATTTGATGTTTTGAAGGTTTTCTAGGCATTTGTAGTGCTGATCCGTATTCCTCCATTGAAATTTGAATTTGGCGCCGTATGCAAATTAGCCTTCGCTATCGTAACTTCGCTTCACTTAGCGAATCAAAGCTAGTGCAACTTCGCAATCTTATGCTACCCCTGTGCGCAACTTCGGATTTTAGTGAATTTGCGGAGCGCTGGCGAAACTATGCCTAGCGAAGTGTGGCGAAGTGCGGCGAAGCGCGGCGAAGTTGCGCCTGGCGCAACTACGAATGTTAGTGAATTTGCCCCTTAGAGTGACACTTACATGCTCAGTGAGCTCTGAGCAGCTGTTGAGAAGCTACTTTTCGCAAATTATCAAGCAGAAAATGAAGTTGGTCTGTAATATAAGCTGATGCTACGGGGCTGATTATTAAATCCTGATGCTAGTTGCACTGGTTTCTGTGCTGCCATGTAATAATTATCTGTATTAATTACTTATCAGCCTTATATTGTGACATTTATATTCTATGTGTACTGTATATTTTGAGTGGGTCCCTAAGCTCAGTAAGTGACATCAGCACAGATCATGTGCAGTGAATCAGCAGAAAAGCAGATGCGAGCTACTGGGGCATCTTTGGAGACACAGATCTTCCCTGCTAAAGGGCTGTGGTGGCCTTGGGCTGGTACAGAAGCCCAAAACATAATATATAACATTTCTACCCTATTTCCTTCAATGAAATCTGGATACACCAGACGCTAGGGCAAGAGAAAAGCGATGCAGTATCTCTGCACCTAATGCAAGTTTTAGATTACAATTACATTAAAAACCAATTCATGCTTAACACAGGCTGGAAGTGCCTACTTAGATTTCAACACATGAAAAGCTATGTTAAGCATTTCTATAGAGCTATCTGGAGACCGACTCTGATCCCAGTTGCAAATAACTGGCTTTTCAATCAGGGAGAAGTCTCTTTCCACATTTCTTTAACAAAAGGGTTTCAACTCTATATTTTTCAAGAATAAATTCCACATTTCTTATCTGTGAGTCATCCTATATTTTGCATAAACGATTAAACCTATGCATCTGGTGTTTGTAGTACAAGAAGTGTGTAAAATGGCAACCATGCAAAGATGCTGAGAATAACCTTTAAATTATATCCTCAAAAATGGTGCTTTGTTATGTCATCAGTTTTAACCTGTGATCACAAATTTGTGTCTGTTACTAGATTTAAAAGTTGATTTGTGTTTAATAAGAAATAATACACCCCTTATTTTTTAAATATATAGTGAATAAAGTACCCCCTCTTGTAAAATATAAGGATATTATAAGTCACCGAGGAGTTTCATGACCACAGGTCATGGAACTCCAAGGTGATTTCTAATATCCTCATATTTTACAACTGGGGGTACTTTATTTATTATAATACACAAGTTTCAATGAGTCATGTGACAGAAATTACATCAGAACTCACCGTTTATAACTGATGACATCAGAACTCACCGTTTATAAGGATATAATTTACAAGATATTCATGGCTTTTGTGTATTATAAGGATATTAGAATTCACCTCTGAGATCCATAGTCTATCTAAAAGCTGCAGTGACATGCCTATTTTATACTAGAAGGTACATAATGGCAAATATAAATACATACAGAGTATTTCTGAATATATGTTTTGCATACTGACATACCCACAGATGCTACCAAGTCTATAGCTAAATTTAGCTGGATCTCTTGCATAACCCAAGTGCCTAGTACAACCATAATTCACATTGCATGTCATCACATCCAAAGGATACAAATCATCATACCAACTATCCAGTAATGTTCCATCAACACTTTGCATGCCATTTCACTCCATTTACAGGTAAATCATTTAGAAAGTTAATATGTGACACCAAAAGCAGAAAGCTCATATGTTATTGGCCTGCTTTCAACACTACAGCTCAAAATGTGGATCTATGTCACTGCCATTTCGGCTATCCATCTAACACTTGTGTCTAAAGGATAATTAACATGTCAGCAGCTTTTGTAATATGTAAGGAAATATAAAGACTTCCATTACTTCTTAAATCCAGTGCAGATGCTGAATAAAATAATATTTCTTTAATATAAAGGTTAAATAGTAATCTGTAGCGTGCATCCAGGCAATTAAAAATGATAACCTTTCATTTCTGACATAAGCTTTGTTCAAAATGTATTTCATTGCAGTGTGTTGGAGAACAGGTACTGCAACTAATAATCTATAAACCAATCAATATATTTCAAGGCAATCAGGGGCTCAGGCTGTTAATACAAAGTAACATAAGGCAGCTGATTAACAGACCTGTCTGTGCTGGGGAACCAAGACTTTTGCAAATTTGCTTAAAAAGAAACAATCAGGAGTTAAGCAAATGCAGCTTTCAATAGCAATTGTTTTAACTAATAACTTTTTAAAATACAATTTTTTATTATTATATATTGGAAAATTGCTTCGAGTTTTGTTTTCTTCCCTTACGCAAATTTTTATTTTGGGGTTGACTTGCCCCTAAAGCAACAGAACAATATATATCATATTATGTGGTATAGCAAAGAATCTTTCCAAACTGGAATATATATATTTATGTAAATATTGGCATTTTACATATTTTGCTTTAGCCCCTATTTTATGATATTCTCTGTGCTGCCTCAGAGATCACCTGACCAGATATACTGCAGCTCCAACTGCAACAGGAAGAAGTCTGGAAGCAAAAGACAGAACTCTGTCTGTTAATTGGCTCATGTGACCTAATATGTATGCTTTGTTTGGTTTGTTTGTGTGCACCGTGAATCCTAGGATCCCAGGGGGCGGCACTTTCTTTTTAAAATTGCAATTTTCTATTTAGGATTACCCAATGGCACAAACTACTAAAAAAGTATATTATTATGAAAATTATTTATTTACATGAAGCAGGGGTTTACATATGAGCTGCTTATGCAATATATTTTTATAGAGACAACATTGCATCATTGCAGTTACCTTTAGACTTCGAAATACAAATCATCTGCATGCTTACTAATAACTACTATCATTTATTTTATCTGGTGCTGACAGGAAACACAGATCATGTATTTCCCCCAACAATAACGTAAATTGTTGGCAGTGGTGGATTAATGGCATGTGGCTACATCCACACAGCCCCCCCATCTAGGCTGCTGGGTCTGTATGCATGCACCCAAGCTCTCTATGCCAAGTTGGGCTTGGCATGAACCAGTGAAGTCACAGAATCTGCACACATCTAGGCCATTTCACATTGCCTACTTTCTACTCCCAGCAGGTGCACCCAACTGGGCTCAGCAGCTCAATTAAAAACAAATATTAAAAGGAAATGGAATTAGCCTTAAAGCCTTACTTCAGCCAAATGCAAAGAAGTCTATCTAGCATGCTGTACAGACACCCTGTCCAACAGTCCGTTGTATTACTATAGATGAGCAGCTAAGGTGTTCTCAAATTACTTCTTTTGAAGATAGATTGCTTCCCAAACGGTACACCCACTAAGATTCCAGCAAGGAATATAACCAATGACTGTACCAAGAAATTGTCATATCCATGGGGTCCTTTGATATATATACAGCATTGACAGAGCCAAGGCAAGCCTTTGAAATGCTTTAATTTAAAGTAAAAAGAATAGTTATAAATTATGCTAGTATTCCTTTAAAACAATGAAAGCAGACATATAATTGACCAGACAGAAAAGAACATTAATGAATCTAAAGAAAATGCCAGCATAGGGGTTATGTTTCTATCAAATTGACTCAGCTGAGTCTATTTCCCAGCTGAAATTTGTATTTGGCATTAATTTGTAATATCTGAAAATGTAATTTGTGCAATATTATTGCTCTTTCTTTTGCAAGGAGAGAAGGCAGTTTTCCAGCTAATTCAATTGAAATGACATATGTGGATTTGCATCTCTCTGTTGCTGGAAATGATAAGAATGAATTTCTGCAAATGTATTATATATGTATTAAATATCTTTTTTGCCTTTCTCTCTGATGCTCCCTTTTGCCCCTAAGTACTGCAAAACTTCCAGTGTGTAACACAAAAAATCCTACAGTACAATTACAATACTAAGGGGGTATTTACAAAACTCTGAATGCAAAAATCCAGAAAAATGTGTGATATTTTTTTTTTATAAAATCGGACTTCGAATTTTTAAGAATTTATTAAACCCAGAGGATGGAAAAATCTGAATTAGAAAATCTGGCATCTCAGACCTGTTGAGGTTGCATATAAGTCAATGGGAAAAATCCCAATGATTTTTTCATGTGAGCTGGGTTTCATGCAATACCCCAAAGTTTTCAGAGTTTTGGGGCAATGGGCAAGAAATCTGAATCTTCGGGTGAAAAATTTTGAAAAATTATGAAAATCTGATTTTTTTCCTGCAAAGCAAATTTTCGGGAAAATGTAATAATAAATAAGCATAAGTGGATTTGATTGGAGTTTGCAGCAGAAAACGTTGAGATAAAATCGGACTTTGAGAAATAACCCCCTAATACTACATATCAAATAACCATGTCCCAATAGGGAAAAGTAATTATTGCAGTTTACTTTACTCATCTTGTGACATCACAGCTGATATTGTGACATCAGCCATACTGATGTCTTATTTCGTTCTTTCTAATTCATGTGCTCTGGGCCAGTAGTGAAGGCAATGGCAAAGGACAGATGGATACTGCTTTCAACAGCAATCACATTTATAAGTAACTTTAAAGTCAATCAAAATGTTTGATTTATATGATAAATCTAATTAGAACTCAATTTTCTTATGATTAAAGATTTGTTTTTGGAGTTACAGTACATGCCCTTCAAATATGGGGAAATACTGTCTGTTACTGTTGCAAAGTTGTAGATGCACTGTGCTGCACTGGGTTGAGCATTGTGCCTGTATTCACAAACGCACCTTTTTCCCACTCTGAGGGGCAGATTTACTTAAAGGAAAACTATACCCCCCAAACAATGTATGTAGGTCTCTAGTAAAAGATACTGAGTAAAACAGCTCATGTGTAAAACCCTGCTTCATGTAAATGAACCATTATCATAATAATATACTTTTTTAGTAGTATGTGCCATTGGGTAATCATAAATAGAAAATTGCCATTTTAAAAAATAAGGGCCGCCCCCTGAGATCGTAAGATTCACTGTGCACACATACAAACCACATGTAAGGTCACATGAGCCAATTTATAGACAGAGTTCTGCCTTTTGCTGTTCCTGTCACAGTTAG
This sequence comes from Xenopus laevis, assembly GCF_017654675.1. Taxonomy (NCBI): domain Eukaryota; kingdom Metazoa; phylum Chordata; class Amphibia; order Anura; family Pipidae; genus Xenopus; species Xenopus laevis. The sequence continues at coordinate 68,646,425 of NC_054388.1, forward strand.
TGTTGTAGTATTTCTGGTCAGGTGATCTCTGAGGCAGCACAGATAGAGTCACAAAATGGTGGTTCAAGGCAAGAGATGTAAAAGGGCAATATTTATGTAAATATATATTCCAGTTTGGTAAGATTCTTTAATATGTCATTCAATTTGATATAAACTATCTGTTGCTTAAGTATTCATTTTTGGGGGTAGTTTTCCTTTAAGGTCGAATATATAACGATATTCGACTGTCGAAGTTAAATCCTTCGACTTCGAATATCGAAGTCGAAGAATTTAGCGCTATTCGTTCGATCGTTCGACTCAAAGGATTTTAATCCATCGATCGAACGATTTTTGCTTAGGAAGCCTATGGGGACCTTCCCCATAGGCTAACATTGACCTCGGTAGCTTTTTTAGGTGGCGAACTAGGGGGTCGTAGTTTTTTCTTAAAGAGACAGTACTTCGACTATCGAATGGTCGAATAGTCGAACGATTTTTAGTTTGAATCGTTCGATTCGAAGTCATAATCGTAGTCAAAGGTCGAAGTAGCCCATTCTATGGTCGAAGTAGCCAAAAAAAAACATTTGAATTTCGAAGTTTTTTTCCTCTATTCCTTCACTCAAGCTAAGTAAATGGGCCCCTGAATGTGTCCACGTGGACAAACTATTCTTAGATTCTCTTTAGGGATTCCTTAAAATAATGTACAGTATGCATTCTACCCATACTCTGCATTTATACAACTTTATTACAAATTGAGACATCTTGGACTTCCATTTTTCTTCCTAAGAGAGTTCACCTTTCTTGTAATTTATTTTTTTAGCAGAATAATGTTGCAACAGGAAAGGTGCATGTATGCAAAAGCAATTCATCATCAACCCCTTCTGTGCTTACAACTCACTAAGGTAATTTAGGTACTTTAATCGAAAGAAAGTTCACTTTGATACGAAGTGCTTTGCTTTCCCCGATAGGTTTTTAATGGAAAATGTTGTAAATCAGATGGAACCAAATAAATCTTTTCCCCCTTATTTTGTGTCTGTGTAATTATTGATCAATACAGAATATACAGCAGAAATTCATAGACTCTTTTAGTGAAAGATTTCCGTGGATAAAGGTAATTTCAATGGGTCTGCTCTCTGTCCAGTTATACTCATTTCCTGCCATCAACATAAATACAATTAATTTAGAATACAGTGTTGATTATACTGAATATTTATCTATGAGGCTATGTTTCACCCTTAATCAATAATTTGAACGCTAAAAGATACTTAAATAATAATCTGCGCTGAGTTTCTAGTCATTATTACCTGTTCACTGCCTGTCCTAAACCCATATTATTTCCGATACTGCTTTCTGACAACCCCTGGCTATTTATAATTTACATAAATGTTTATGTCTAGTGATGGGCGAATTTATTCGCCAGGCGCGAATTCGCGGCGAATTTGCGTGATTCGCCGCCAGCGAATAAATTCGCGAAACTCCCGCGAAAATTCGCGGAAAAAACGGGCGCCGGCGTCGGAAAAACGGGCGCCGGCGTCAAAAACGGGCGCCGGCGTCAAAAACGAGACGCCGGCGCCGTTTCGCGAATTTTTCGCCGTTTCGCGAATTTCGCGAATTTTTCGGCGAAGCGAAACGGCGCAAATTCGCCCATCACTATTTATGTCATTTAATCCTTGGCTTTTGGAGTCCAGCTGTCCTGATCAACCCATGTTACATATTTGACACCCTAGTGGCCAACCATGGGGTGATAAAAAGAAAGGTGATTAAATGAATAAAGTTAAATAAAAGGTATAGAATGAACAAAGTTAAATAATTAAACCTCAATAGGAAAATTAATTAACATGATGGATCCTTCTTGTGAAGGTTCATTGACTTCTTTCCTTGGTGTGTCACTCTGCATCTCAAGCCAGAACTTTCTCTTCTAATAGTATCAAAGAGGTTAATTCTAAAGTAAAAGATTGTTAGCAGGAGAGTTGTAGGGACCACAAATTAAAAAAATGCCCTTGTGCCATAGCCCTTGTTGCGCAGTGTTGTTTTAAGAGTCCATCTCTGTTTTCTTTCATCTTTCTTTAAATGCAATGTCCACACAAAAAAACAGGTTTTTTGAGTAATGAAAGAAGATTCTAATTAAAACTCTCAAAAAATCTAAAAACTCCAGTAATTCAAAGCAGCTTTCCAACATGAATCCATTAAAAATGTTTAACAAGTGTAAGGTTATTTGTGAATGTCATTTCTATTGGAGGAAGCAGCATTTCTTCAACACTTTTGGCTCAATGGTTCTGACTCTGGAATCAATGCAGCAGACATCAGTTCTGCTCTAAAGTCTGTTAATCAGCTGGGTTGAGCAATATTGTTTCAGGAGTCTAAACCAGCAAAATTGAAAACAGAAAGTAATAGACAAAAACTGCTTTCAGCTGCAATTGCATTTATGTAGAACTTTAAACCACTTCAAATATTGAATTCATATTAGAAAGTTGATTAGAATATTCTGGTTTTTATATATATGCAAAAAAGTGTTTAGGGTCGGTATCTCCTTTAACTCTTTTTAAAGGGGACCTTTTGCCCAAAAATATTATTACAAATACTTTTTTATGACATTAGTCAAGCAAAATAAACTTTAATTACACTATATAAATTATTTGACTCTTGTGAAGGCCTTGTCGGTCTGGGAACTTATAATTATAGTAAGCAGGCAGGCGCCATTTTGTGGACACTATTATTAATTCAAGCCTTGCATCATCTCAGAATCTTTTTTATGCACTAGGATGGAGGACCTGAGGTCCATCCCCATGCACTGGTTACACAATTAAATTAGTAAAGTAAAGAGAGAGGGGGAACGTGGAGAGTGCAGTGATATCTAGTAAGTGCTGAATGGTAACTGAAAGTAATTGCCTGCTCCGCCTCTATACCTAAGGCATAGAGGCGGGGCAGGCAATATTTGATTGACAGCTGAGATTTCTAAATGTGTTTACAACAGCAATGAATGCTTTAATAAAAAAAAAGAATCTGGATTTTTTGTTTAATTTGAAAAGGCCTTTTATTAGGGGTGACGGGTTAATATGTTTTTTAAATGGTAATGCCTCAATTGACTTAGCAAAAAAAAGTTCAGAATTTTTGAAATAATACCAGTTGTTTTAAAAACAACAGTCACTGGGGGAGATTCTTGATCACACAGTTATTGGCAGTTTTGCATTGCTGTAACAACAATGAGATCTTGACAGTATGGTGCAAAGCTGAACAGTACCACTCATAATTTAATATAACATAGATATATGAGGTTAGCAGTAGCTGCATTGTTAAAGCAGATCAGGACATAACATAAATGGGAATTTATAGCTTCCCTAAAACTGAGTGTGTGTGCCCTCCTAGCTCTCTATGGTTTATAGAAGCCGTAGCTTTCAGGAGTTTCTTCAAAAATGAGTTTTGGCTTAGTTTCACATTTGGTTGTGCTTTGTGTTACTGGCCATAGAGCTTCTAATACTGGCAGCAAGCACTACAGCAGAATAACTTACCAATAAAACCTAATATAGTATCACTGTAATGGTTTAGCTCATTTTTAAGATAATTTTCCCAAGCATTGCAATGTACATTATTTGTTTCTCCATGAAGGGGATATTGTAGAGTTTTCTTCTACAATTAATGTTGATTATTTATATGAAAAAAGCTTCCAGGGGACACCGATAAGTAAGATAATCATAATAATAAGGATGCAGCCATATTCCAGCACCCTAATCATCCAGCTACTTATGCAGGTATAGGTTTATTTAAGAAGGAATTAAGGAGACAAAAATATCCATTCATATACTAATAAATGGAAGGGCGGTAATTATTTTGTCGGAAGAACAGCCGGGGAATCCCACGTTGCAAGACTGTAGATTCAACTGAACTTTCTGCAGGCCTGAAAACGAAATAATATACATGATAAAGTTTATTGTGACCACCAAAAATATCTTAGTTTTGCTTACCCTGTTTTTTTATATTACGAATGAATATGTATTTTCAGAAAAAATAATTCCCTAATGGGCCTATTTACTAACATTCAAACTTCTATTTTTCACAAATCTAAAAATTCATGTTTTTCCTGTATTTCTTTAAAACTCTAAACATTTTAGATTTATTACATCTATCTATCTATCATCTTCCTATGAAAAACTTGAATACAAATTTTATTTAATCAGTTCGGGCTTTTAGAGGTTTTCTGATTTTCTTTTACTAGGATTTGCCCGAAAACCTATTATTTCAGTTTTTAGAGCTATTTGTATTTTTTTATTGCTCAGTGCTTGTTTTAATTTGAGCTTTTTAAATTTGTATCTTTTAATAAATGCAATGGCATTTGTGGTTTCAGAGAAAGTGAGTTTATTTGTGGTTTCCAAAGCCTCTAAAACCACTAAAACAAGACTGTTGATAAATAGGCCTCCCCATCTGACCTGTTTTCCCCTCATTGAAATGCATGTCACTAGTCTTAATGTACATTATTCTTTTACCTAATTACATGCTCCAGTGACATAGGAATTCATCAACACACATAAAATTCAGTCAGTTGTATCGTTTTTCTATTACAAAAATCCTTGTGCACTTGTCAGATATGTAAAGCAGGAAAGACCTAGTGAGCAGAATGTTACCATGGTTTTTTTCCTTGTTAATTCCTAACATGGAAATCAGCTCCTGCTTAAAAAACATAAATACACTAAATTGCCAAAAGTATTTAGATACTCTTTTCTAATCTAAAATAACATGTTCTCTGCTGGGATACTTTTTGATTTCCAAAGTGTTCATTACCACAATAAATATTTGCAGTGAGTGGCACATTACCATGTGCAATGCCAAGTGTCAGCTAAAGTGGTGTAAAGGTCAATGCCATTGAGCTCTTGGAGTACTCTGAAGTGGAGGTATGGATTTGGCAGATACCAGGAGAATACTACCTGCCTGAAAGTATACTGCAAAGTTTGATAGAGACTGAATCAAGATCTTGGATTTTTCCAAGGTAAATGCTAGAGCACAATTGGGGCATAAAAATGTCCTCATAGGCAAAGGTCCAAACAGAATGGGCTTGCCAATGTAGGAGTGGAAGAACTTGATATTAGTATCCTTAGTTTAGGAATGAGATGTTAAACAAGTATCCAGATACTCATGGGATAGATAGATAGATAGATAGATAGATAGATAGATAGATAGATAGATAGATAGATAGATAGATAGATGATAGATAGATAGATAGATAGATAGATAGATAGATAGATAGATAGATAGATAGATAGATAGATAGATAGATAGATACTGTAGATAGATAGATAGATACTGTAGATAGATAGATAGATAGATAGATAGATAGATAGATAGATAGATAGATAGATAGATAGATAGATAGATAGATAGATAGATAGATAGATAGATAGATAGATAGATACTGTAGATAGATAGATAGATAGATAGATAGATAGATAGATAGATAGATAGATAGATAGATAGATAGAGGGATAGATGATAGATAGATAGATAGATAGATAGATAGATAGATAGATAGATAGATAGATAGATAGATAGAGGGATAGATGATAGATAGATAGATAGATAGATAGATAGATAGATAGATAGATAGATAGTATTCAGAATAGTAGCAGTATGTTTAAAAAAGTGAATTAAACTCAAAGTCCTTATAATAGCTTTTATGTTCATACACACAAATGCACCGGGAACTGCATATTCTAATCCAAATCAAAACATAATGAAAAATGTATCCAATTTGTGTTATTCTTTTACAGAAAGTAAAGAAAAGGGAATATTAGGCTGTTCCAAAAATTAGCAGTGTCTGCATTCTTCTTTATTAACTCAAACATTCACTGTATAAACTGAAAAATGTTTCAAGATTTTGCTTTTCTTTGAATCACTGAACTAATATTTAGTTGTATAATCAGTGTTTCTGAGAATTGCTGCACATCTGTGTTGCATGGAGTCCACCAACTTCTGGCTCCTGTCACATTCCACAATTTTTCTGCATGTCTTTTACCTCAGAAACAGCATTTTTTATGTCACCCCACACGTTTTTTTATTGGATTAAGGTCCAGGGATTGGGTTGGCCACTCCATAATAACGTCAATCTGGTTGATCTGGAACCAAGATGTTGCTCATTTACTGTTTGGGGTTGTTGTCTTGTTGAATCACCCATTTCAAGGGTATTTCTTCTTTAGCATAAGGCAACATGACCTCTACAAGTATTTTGATGTATTGAAACTGATCCATGATCCCTGGTATGCAATAAATAGGCCCTACACCATAGTATGAGAAACATCCCCATATCCTAATGCTTGCGCCACCATGCTTCACTGTCTTCATAGTGTACTGTGGTTTGAATTTAGTGTTTGGGGGGGGGGCGGTCATCTGACAATCTGTCTGTGTGGCCTCTAGACAAAAATTGTTGTTCCTTTTCTCTTTAAGCCAGTCAATGTGTTCTGTGGCAAATTGTAAACTCTTCAGCAAGTCTTTTTTTAAGCAATGGGACTTTGCAGGGCTTCTTCTGGCCGTAATTAAAACCTATTTTTCACAGAATATATGACCTCACTAATTTAACTCCACACTGCTATTATCTGCAACAAGTTATTAATATTATGTTGAACACTGCTATTATTTTGAACAAGCCTCAATTAATGATTTGGTTACACAGAATCAGCAGCATGCAAGTCATGATTGTTGGTTCTGCTATAATTCTAACAACAACTGTAGATAGATAGATGATAGAGAGAGATAGATAGATAGATAATAAAGAGAGAGAGAGAGAGAGAGAGAGAGAGAGAGAGAGAGAGATTAGAGATTACCTAAGCAGTATGGCAACTTTTACCTGCATAGTCCGAACAGATATAATTGGAGCATGTGGCTCATATGTAACACCGAACCGTTTTCAGTAGTTGGCCTGCTTCATCTGGTGGTTTAAGAATAGGTAGAACAGTTGCCTAGTAGTGACCTGCAATCCCCATGCTACACCTTCAATTTGCCATATGAATGCAAATGGTGTTGGGGATTATGCATGCTGGAAAGGGCCCACAAATATTTTGTGCTGGGATATTGGGGAAGTTACTGTGTAAGTTATGCCAATGAATCCATCTAAACGTATTTTTTATAGGACTAGGAATGTATTATTTATATTTAATAGGAATGTCCTGTTCCCCTAATAATGTGCTTATCGTTCTGTATGCCTCTCATACATTTGAAATAAATGTACAAGTCCCATGTTTATTACATTTTACCAGGGACACAGATTAATTTTCTATATTTATCCAGTATTCTACATCAAGATTTTAAAAAAAACAAGCAGTAGTAAATTCAATGCAGATCCCTCACTAAAAGGCAGAGGTGTTAGTGACACTCTAGAAAGTGTCATTTTCCAGGCAAAAAATGAATGGTTGGAGCAGACTGTGTGTAACCAAAGGGCCCCGATGCAATGATATACATCCACTGACAAAGGGTGCCTGCCTGCTGCCTGCTAGAAAGCTACTGGCTGACATGCAGTATCTCCTAATGCCAGGCATCTGTAAGATAAATTGCTCACGGCTGAGCTAGACAGTACACAGGGCTCAGGCCATTGTTGTTCAGCTTTAACAAACAATACTTTTGATGTCATTCGCCCAAAGCCTCTTCTTTCAACAAACACAGGGTCAGCATGTGCTAGTGATGACATTAAAATAAACATATTTTGAAGCATGAGCAATATTAAAGCACGCAGACATATTTCCATGCGAAAATAGAATTTATTGCAGCCATTATACATTATACAAGTTATTTGACACATAAGGCAAAAATATTCAATTTTTTTTTCACCTGGAGGCTATTGCAGGGTTTTTTGGCACAAGGGCACTACGTGAAAACCAACCCTGACATTCACACTTAATAATGGGAGTGGCACAAGAAAGATTCATTTCATGGAAAAAAACTTTGTTTTACAGGGGGCTTTAAATTACACCCCCAATATTCTTTAGCATGTAATCAAAGATTTACATAGGATGAGGGCTGTATGCCTGCAACCTTATTTGACCCACCAACACATTTGAAGACATGGATAAAGTTTGGCATGTCTATTTTGGGCAGCTGGGGTTGCAAAAGAATCATTTTAAGCAAAGGTTTACATTCCCTTTAAGTTATAGTCTAGGCCACATATTATGAGTACATTGCAATTATATTTAGCCAGGCCAAGGAAATGTTAAGGGTAAGGACACACGAGGAGATTCAGGGAGATTTTGTAGCCTGGCTACTAATCGCCTGGTCTTTTGAGCAACTATCTCCCTGAACTGCCTCAGCGTTTTTCCCCATAGGCTACAATGAAAAGTTGCCTGCGTTAATGCACACACGGCGATGCGTTTTCAATAGGGCAACTATTGAAAACGCATCGCCGTGTGTGCATTAACGCAGGCAACTTTTCATTGTTGCCTATGGGGAAAAACGCTGAGGGCAACTATTGAAAAACGCCTTTGGGCAACTATTGAAAACGCATCGCCGTGTGTGCATTAACGCAGGCAACTTTTCATTGTAGCCTATGGGGAAAAACGCTGAGGCAGTTCAGGGAGATAGTTGCTCAAAAGACCAGGCGATTAGTAGCCAGGCGACAAAATCTCCCTGAATCTCCTCGTGTGTCCTTACCCTAAAGGGGGCTAAACCTTCCCTAATAATCTTCCATTTTCACCCCTACTTCCCTTTAACAGGGGACATAAACCTTCCTTAACAGGGATGTTACACCCTGAACTACAACTCCAAGATATACTAACAACAGCTGGTAGCTGTGGCTCAAAAACACTGAATTAGGGGTCACGTTTTATTCCCTTGGATGTAAGTGCTAGAGCGTGTAGGGGTACACTGCTTTTAAGTTTACAAATAACTGTAAAGGAGAACTGTTTCATGTAAATGTTTCCAAATTCTACAGAACCTGCAGCCCAATTTAACAAGGCCCTCCAATGAGACATCGGCATCATCTGCTTTGCACTGTGGCCTTTGATTTATTCATATGGCTGTTGCAGGGGGCTTACATGTCTTACATCTGAGTTTTTACTTGCTGTCATGGATGGTTAGGAGGTTTTATTAAGAGTGTACTTTTCAGAAACTCACTGGATATGAGGCAATTTTTAGTTTTGTGACTGTGAAGGTCCAGGGCTTAGATAAACGTCTTTGCTTTCCCCAAAGATTACATATTGTTTGCCCCAATAACAGTGAGTCAAATCCTTTACTTTGTTATTACGAGTCACAAAACACGAATCTGTCAATTTCAGCCCTTTACAAATCCGTTTTGGGAATGCGGATTCCAAGAAAGCCCAAAAAAGAACTACCTGGAGCACTGGGAAGTTCTGTTTGAAGCTAAGCAGCTTCCTTTCAGGATCCGGGAACAGAATAAAATAAGTTTCATCAGGAAAACAACTGAAAGCACTAAACAAAAGAACCACTGGGATTAACAATAAAAAAGTGAATGTTGCTGTGTTGCTCAATCACAGCTCAGACCAGCAGAAATTCTCTGATGGATTTATACTATGTTTTAAGAAAAAAATGTTTCTTTGATTTTCCTTTGCTATATTTTTTCACCTGGACCCTAGAATGCACTTTGGGGTGATATTAATTTCAACAATAAATAGTTTCCTTGCTCAGTTGTTACTTTCTATAAATATTTTGTGTGTTTTCATCCCCTCCACTCCTTTTTAAAGCCATGGCAAACTAGGAGATTATTTGCCCACAGTAAATCTGTACTTTTCGGCCACCATATCTCCTGGCAATAACTACACTTAGGGGCAGACAAATTTTCAAAGTGAATTTTCGAATGTAAAAACTTCAAACGAATTTATGGGTACTTCGACCATCGAATAGGCCTAAATTCGACTTCGATTTGAAGTAAAAAAGTTTGACTTCGAAAATCGAAGTACTTTCGACACTTCGCCACTTTAAACCTGCTGAATTGCTATGTTAGCCTACGGGGACCTCCTAGAACCTATAGCCAACATTTGGCTAAGTTTTTAGAAGTCGAAGTAAAATCGCTCGATTCGAAAGGATTTCTTTGTGCGATCGAACGATTTGACTTTGACCGAATATGGGCAAATTCGATTAAAGAAAACTTCGACTTGGAATGTCGAAGTAATGCAATTCGATGGTCGAAATGAGTCCTAATATTTGGTCATCCTAAATTCTTAATTCTTTACTGCAAACAGCGGGTTAAAGGGTTCATTTACAAGTGCAAGTGCAGTGTGCAAAGTGCAATTTCACATTGCAATGTTTTACTAGTGCAAGGCAGCATTTTTTCCTTAATTTCAGTGTAATTGCACCTGCAATGGGGAGATGCATCTGACCCAGTTGTACTGAATATTGTTGTAATTTAATCATTTCCAGTGCTTGGCATCAAAATGACATCTACCAGGATACTTTAGGCACAAGTAAACTGTGGGGGTTATTTACTAAAGTCCGATTTTTTTATGGTCGGAGTTGTAAAGTGGAAACACAATTTTTTCGTAGGAAAAAAAAATTGAATTGTTTGCGATTCATCGAAAAAGTACTCCAGCTCAAACCTGTTGAGGTCATGTAGAATTCAATGGCAGATGTCATGGAAGATATCCTGATCTGCGCAAGGTTTCGTACAATAATCCAAATAATCTGTGGTTTTTGGGTGATAATCCGTAAAAATTGTTCGATTCAGATTTTTTTTTCACATATTTTCTTTTCCCGCACCAGATTTTTTCAACTTCATTTATTGATAAATATGGTAAACGTGTGGATGAATTGTTTAAAAAAAAAAAAGAGAAATATTCCGATTTTAGCAACCCCCGGTGTGTAAAGACGCCGATTGCTGTGTATTACGATTCATTTAAATAAAAAAAACAATATTATGGTTTTGCCATCAATGCAGCTAAGTTACCATCCAGTACAAGTTTTTCTCTGTTTTATTACAGATAAATGGGGTTTTTCTAAAAACAAAAGTGAAAATGGACTATTTTATATGGACTTGCTGTAGGTCAGAGCTTTCTGTATAATTGGTTTACGCATAACATCACATTCCTGTGCATACAGTGTTAGTTAAGCTTTGCATATTTATTCTTATTCTTATCTTATTATACTATATGTGCAGCAGTCTGGGACGAATTGGTGCATAATGAATACGTGACAATAATAATAATTCTTATTCTTATCAGTGTAACCTGATTTTTTCCCTTATAAGTTTATCGCTGAGAGACCTGATCCAATTTATTCTCCTTTTCGACTCATTTGGATGAATGTACTGTTCCTTTATTCACCCAGAGACAGTAATTCTGCAGCCTTAACTTGTGCCATTGGTAGAACAGATTGAGAGCCTTTTAGCATATCAATGGTTCAGACATGTTCAAGCACATGCATGTCCCTGCTCAGAGGAAGTCAGTGGAGCTTACTGCCCTCTCTGTGAACCTTCAGAGGATGGAAAGATCGCCGACGGTGTCAAAGGTTAGAATTTATGCTGGCAAGTGCTAACAAACAAAAATCTAATTTAGTCATGGAGTGAAAGACGAAGACCTTCCTGTAATTTGTTCTAATCCATTTGCTGTCAGGAGGACCTGAAATGCATTGCAGCCTCAGAATATTTTATGCACTTTAGATTATTAGTTGGGGAGAGGCAGCAGAACAAATTGACTGTACTGAGGTGCTCATCGTACATGTGGAACTAAACAAGATGAACATTTAAATGTAGAGATAATGTTGGGAAAAGTTTGCTTTCTCTATAGTAGGAGCACCTAGTGTCATTCACATATTGACAGTCATAGAGCTGGTGAACCTTATGGACTGTGTTGACAAAGGAAAAATAGATCACTGTATGTAGATACAAGTATCGAAATCCCTTATTTGGAAAACTGTTATCCAGAAAGCTCCAAATTATAGGAAGGCAACTCCACAGAGTAAATTTTAAGATAATAATTCAAATTGTTTTAAATGATTTCTTTTTTCTCTGTTGGTGGTAAAACAATCCTATTTGGTTTGATGTTTTAATGTTTTTTTTAGTAGCTTTAAGGTATGGTGATCCGAAATACAGATCCCTTAGCAGGAAAAACTCAGATCCACGGCATTCTGGATAATAGATTATATAGCTTTATAATATATAGCATATTTTTATTTAGTAGGGGGGACTACAACAGATTAAAATCTAATGATGGTCTAACACCAGCGCGGCGCAATATGTTGGTGCTCTAAAAATACACATTAATAATAATGCAAACAAGGAACATGGCTGGAAGGACTTATGGTGCCAAGTATGTTTTTGTCCCAAATTCTCCAAAGCTGTGTTATTCAGTAAGACAGCAAAAACTGCTGAATAATCTTCTCCAACAGGGTAACGTCCTACTTAGGCTTTGTTCCTGAAAGCCAAGGCTGAGTTTGGAGGTTATTCCTCCCCCCCCTTTCCATGAATAATCATTCTATTCTTCTACAGCTGTGCTATTCCTGAGCTGCTCTATATACGACCATTTCTAGTCCCACCATGTGTCCCACAGAAGTTGCAATCTAATTTTATTCAAGCTGAGGTCACAAGGAGCAGACACTGGAACTGAACTCAAACTTCCCTGTGTCAACGTCTAGTGTCCTAATTTATTGACAGTGACAAATTGCCCTTTATAGGAAGGATCCTATCTCAGCACTAGCCTATCATTATAGCCCTTTGCACTAGGGTAGTCAGATCAGAAAAAACTTTCAGAAGGAAACTCTGACCATTTCCATTTTTGAGTTACTTTGAGTTACTTTACTTTAGGGCTAGTTTTATATATGCTATACTATAGACAAATACTTAACATAAGAATGTACACATCAAAAGAAGATATTTTCCATTGCTTAATTCGTCATGTCTTATTATATTCAGATATTTTATAATAAAATATGTGAATACTTGTTATTTTGTAATAGTATTAAACCTGATCTAGTCTAGCATTCTTCAGCAACCAATCAAATATTTGGCATGACAAAATCCATAATTAAATACAACCAGTTGACTAGTTACAACATTTCACTTACTGACACATAAAATACCTTCCACGAAAGTGTTGCTCCAGCCCAATGTTGGCAAACTACTATTCCCAGATTTCCCAGCATATTATAAAGGCTAAAGACTGAGGACATTGCAGCAAAAATAAAGACTGGTTGTTATAGAAGGAACATTAGGGGTAATTTGCTCCAAAATACTCTTCTTGCATTTCTGTTTAGTCAAGCTTGATGCCACTTAGTCTTTCCTACATCTTGATCCGAACCGAGTGCAGTTGTGCCTCTTGACACAGAGAAGCCATGAAACTATGAAATGACCTCAGTCCTCATCCCGTCGCCACCCATTTTCTTAATTTTAATCCGATCATTCGGACCTATATATATATATTAACCCAATATTGGTGGGCCTATTGGGGAAAGATTATTATAGTGTATGTATGACCACCTTTAAGGTAGGAATATAATAAGATAAAGCTATGCAGGCGTTTTTTTTATACCATTGACACTTTTGTCTTTAGAGAAGCCAGAGAATTTAACACCCCCACAATAAACATTATGGATGAAAGAGTAGAGATGTTGACTTCTGTTGAGCCAAGTGTTTTCAATAGGTATTTTAAAATGCTTTTAGAAATTCAACTATTGCTTTTCTGTCACTAATGCTATAACTGTCAGTCAGCATACACAGGCAGTTTATGAAGCGTGGAAGCTGTTGTCAGTGAATATTGGGCTGTTGTTACTTTCTCATGTCTTAGGTTGTTAATGTTCTCTAGTCTGTTTTTACACCCAAAACGATGTGTCTGAATACTTGTAAATGGATACAGTTACATAATAACAACAATACTTTAGTTGCTTTAGGGTGTTTAATAAATAGACATTATATAAGTAATCTTAATATACAGCATTGGTTCTCTAACTGTAAATTGTCCACCCTAGGGGACCCAGAACCTTTACTGAGGGAGGCGAGAAAAAAGACCAGTTAGGAGAGATTTAGTAAATTGCTTTATTTTATTTATTATTTTTTCACCTTGAAGGTGAATTAGAATGAGATTCCAGGGTGAATACCAATTTGCTGTCTTAGATATTCTTGCAGCTATGACTGAATGACTGATGCACAGTTTTATTACATTTGCAACCTTGTTTTGAGCTAAGGTGGGTCTAAATTAAATTCTAGGTCTCAAAAGGGAATTGAACCAAAAAAGTCTGGGAACCACTGTTCTGATAGCTGACTTAAATCTCAGGGTTCCAGAACACTATTTGATAATGAGTAGACTAGTCACAGTACCCCGCATCACTACCATTAGCGTGTTGCAAGGATACCATGCATCCACGTGGATAAACCTGCACAGATGAGGATGTATATTAATCTATTGGTATCTTTACTTCTTTACTTTACTTTACCACAATCAATACATCTACTACAATCACCAGTAGAGGTTAGCTTTCCTGTTAATCAGGATGCTCAGGACCTGGGGCTTTCCGGATAACAGATCTTTCGGTAATTTGGATCCATAAAATTATTTAAACATTAAATAAACCCAATAGGCTAGTTCTGCTTCCAATAAGGGTTAATTATATATTAGTATGGATCATGTACAGGGTGCTGCTTTTTTATTACAGGGAAAAAGTAAATATGTTTTAAAAAAATTGGATTATTTCGATATGAGGGAGTCTATGGGAGACGGCTTTTCCGTAATTCAGAGCTTTCTGGATAATGGGCTTCCGGATAATGGATCACATACCTGTAGTTCAAATCACGTATAACGTCTATCCATTACCGGTTAGGTTAGTTATTTTTTTCATTGAAATGTCAATATTGGGAAATAATTGTGCTCCTACATGGTTCATCTAGTTATGTCTGAGCTTATTATAATGCGTTTTCTCTGAATGACCATGCAAACACACTAAAGAAAAAACTAGGATCAATGAGACAACTGTACAGGCATTTGATTAAGTGACCATTATGAACTAACTTTGGTTGTAAATTCACCTTAAGTTAACATATATCAGCCCTGGGGCAAAAACAATTCTATTTGTTTTTAAAAAGTTTTCAAGGAAATTGTTCAGTATAAAAATAAAAACTGGGTAATAGATAGGCTGTGCAAAATAAAAAACATTTTCAATATAGTTTTCCAAAAATGTAATCTACAGTATAAAGACTGGAGTGACTGGATGTCTAACATAATAACCAGAACACTACTTCCTGCTTTGCAGCTCTCTTGGTTTCCACTGATTGGCTACCGGGCCATAACCAATCAGTGACTTAAGGGGGGCCACAGGGGTCATAACTGTTTGTTTTTTAATCTGAGCTGCATGCTAAGGATCAATTGCAAACTCACTGAACAGTTACTGTATGTCCCATGTGCCCCCGCCCCCTTCAAGTCACTGACTGACGCAGAGTTAAAGAGCCGAAAAGTAGTGTTCTGGCTATTATCTATCTATGGTATCTATTTACCCAGTTTTTATTTTTACACAGAACTGTTCCTATAAGGTATGACAATCCAAATAAAGAAATGCCCTTTATCTGGAAAATTCAAGGTGCAAAGCATTTAATATAATAGATCCCATACCTAAACTTGAGGAAGAAGGAAGTTTATATCAGCCACAAATCACTGCTCAAATACTATACTACATGTGCATGAAGCTAAATAAGAAATGACCAGGAAAACATATTTGTCCACTGGTTGAAACTGTGTAACAATGCAGTTCAGCCCAATTGGAGATGATTGAGAAAATAAAGATATGTAAAGTATGAAGTCTCTGAATGCATTCAAAGTATTTACATCTGCGGGCCCCATGTTACTTCAACGTCAAGAGTAAAAACAGCAATTTCTGTAGTTTCAATGATGCAGCCAAGGTATCTGTATGATTCATAACATATTAGCAATCACACATTTAGCTTCCTGTGGTCACGTGACAATAATTTTGAGCAATGCATTGCTGATAAAGTGTTTTTAACCGTTTCACCGAATAATCACAATGCCATTACAGAGGAAACCTTCATCATGTTCGAGGAGCCTGCTGGGGCTAAGGTACATCTGCAGATTACAAGATTCACGTCTCCATTCTTTGAACTTAGCTAGAGATATCATTAGCCAGCCAATGTTTTCTATCAATGAACAAAGGTTTGTGCTCACATTTGGTTTTCATCTTTGCATGTGCAAGTCTGGTTTATTCTGAAGCTTATCTTGCAGAATAATGAAAGTGCTTGGTTTCCCCTGAGACATAATAAATGGCTTACTAATTGTCTACTCTAAATGAATACATAACCAAAGGTAGAACTAAGTAGATGGCATATTTGGGGAACCAATGCTAGTTGGTTTTGCCCAAAATTATACAAGTTACTGAGGAGCATCAAACATGCATTTATGCAAGCAAGCTCCAAACTATTTTATTGAGCATGTCAAAAGCTAGTTTATGTGGGTGAGGGTGTGTTTGGAAGAGAGAATGGGACTATGGCAATTGGCAACATTAGCTCTAGAGGGCTTATAGATGAAGACAGCCCTGCATGCGGTTGAGCATTGTTAACATGATGCTGTGGTTTGCTCATTTCATGCTTTCAAAAGCAGCTTATTTTGTATGTTATGGGTGTAGTGCTTTTACAACAATAAATGTGACATAATATTGAATTTTTAAGGGACAAACAAATAACTTATCTGTAAACCTCACAAACATAGAGAGTAGTGCTACACAATCAATCTCACCGCTTTTTGTAGCGTCGGGTGCCGGCTGTGACTCTGTCTGCCCAGGTCCAGTTCCAATTCCAATACAAATTTCAGCAGCACTCCGGTATAGTGAAATATAATTTATTTGTACAAGTGAAGCAAGGTTTTGGGAGTAATAAAAAAAAGCTTGATAAAGGGCTGGTTACGCCCGAAATGTTGCTTCACTTGCACAAATAAATTATTTATCTGTAAACCTCAATCACACACCACATTCAGGCTGGTGATTTTTTACAGAATCCATTGTAAATGTTATTTCAGTGTAGGTAAGGAACCTGTTATTCAGAATGCTAGGGACCTGGGGTTTTCTGGACAATGGATCTTTCCATAATTCGTATAGTCATAGCATAAGTCTAAAAAAAAATATTTAAACAATAATTAAACTCAATAGGTTTGTTTTGCTTTCAGTATGGATTAATTATAACTTAAGGTGGCCATATAAATCTGCCGATATCGGTCGTTTGGACCAATTTGACAGCTTATCCGCCCGTGTATGGGGGCGTCAGACGGGTCTTCCCGATCGATATCTGGCCACGATATTGATCGGGAAGGTTTTATTTTTAACCAACCGACTCGTCGGAGCCCCTTGGCATATTGTAATTCGATTGTTCGGCCATACGGCCTAAGGTTCGAATTACCCACGAAATAGCCATGCCGTTAGTGGCATATCGGGGAAAGATCCACTCGTTTGGCGATGTCGCCAAACGAGCGAATCTTTGAGTCTATGGCCAGCTTAAGTTGGGATCAAGCACAAGGTACTGTTTTATTATTGCAGAAAAGGGACATTATTTTTAAAAATGTGAATTATTTTATTAAAATGGAGTCTATGGGAGATTCCTTCTTGTAATTCGGAACTGGATGATTGGTTACCAGATAAAGGATTCCAATACGTGTGTAGGGATGTGAAAATCTTAGACACCCTTACACATTACAGACAGGCACATCCCTAGTAATATTGACACCTCAGTGGGTCCTTATGGGGACCTTGTGCTTATGTAACCCCTGCAGTTCCCACAGTGTACTCTAGAGGCACTGTGCCAGAGTATAAAAGGTTTAGGAACCATGTGCTCTGGGTCCATTGCTTTAGCCCAACCAAGCAGGCTGGAAGGGAATGGGTAGTGCTGACCCTAGGCACCTTGGCCCTAGTAATTAGACAGCTATACTCGTTTTATAGATCGCTCTAGGAGTGATAGAGAGGTTATTTAGTTGAGCAGCTCAAGGCTCCGCCGAGGAGATTAGAGGGATTAAGATCCCAGGGTATTACTGACCCAGAGTAAGGAACCAAGTGTTGAGATAGGGATGTCAGGAGTTCCCCTAGTCTGCCACTGGAAGATATCCTGAAAACCGGGCAATACCCATCACATGCTGTCAACTTACGCTCTGCTGTATATTATGTATGTTACAATCAACTAACAGTAGAAGTGAACCTAAAATCCATGCCTTCTTGTTTGTTCTTATATAGTAGCGAACAGTGTTTGACCTTGCAAAAAGATGCGCAAAACAAATACAAATACCTCGAAAACCTAGAAAAATTTGAGTTTTTTTTGAGAACTCCTAGTGACAAAAAAATCCAAAAACCTCTAAAAGTCTGAATGGATTCAAAGCGATACAATAAGATCAGTGCAGCGCCTGATGACTTCTACAGCACCTCAACAACTTTTACTTGATGAAGTTTTACATTAGAGGTTTTTGTAGTTTTTTAAAGCTTTTTAAAAATATAGGAAAACCACTAACTTTTAGAGATTTGTGGAAAAAAATTGCAATTCGATTGTTGGGAAATGGGTTAGTCTGGATGCATTCTACTAACCCTAAGCTGAGCTGAACAGCAGGGGGTGCTCAGTATAAACATTCATGATATTTGCAGAGTAAAAACTGTTAATATTATGAAATCAGGGGCAATTCTGTCCCCTAAGGTACCCTGAGGCAGGCGCTGTGATGCGTGTCACTAGTGTAGAGAGTGCAATCGTGCTCTCTGCACTAGAAGAGATGAATTTCTGTTTATTTTATCCAGAAATTTGTCTCTTAAAGTTACCAGAAGCTGCTTTTTGCCACCCCTGGTAACTTGTGGGGCGGATTGGATTCTCACCTTGCCTCACGGAAGACATGCCCCTTCATGAAATCATAAAAACTTATTTAGAAGAGAGCTTTTACTTTTACAAGGGTTTATGACCCCTTTTCAACATTAGTTTAATGAATACAGACTGTGCTGAACATACTTACTCAATGCCTATTGTTTTTATGATGAAATATATTTGCTATTTTTTATTTTGTTATTTCTTGAAAGTAAAGCCACATTCTACTTAAATTAATGTAAAAAAGGAGGGGTATACTGCTCCTTAAATCCTCAGTAATTAGTACTATGATATAAAATGTAGAGTGATAATATTCCTTTAAGGAAAAAAAAACCCAAAAGACTTTATTAAAGCCCAAGAATAGCTATAGAGAAGATATATATGCCATAGTTTTCCATGTGTTTGCTTTTTATGGGCATTAAAAATGTATGTGTGACAGAAGACCTTAATTTCATCTATATTATCATTTTAGTTTTTTATGTTGCGACACAAATTACATAAAAGTAAAAGTGCAGATCAGCAGAACTGCAAACGATCCTACTGAAAGGGTTATGCATTTTTTAATCCAGCTGTAACAGACAACTTTATTTTTTTCCAACTTAACTTTCAGATTCGGTATCTCTGTAGATTACAGTTTCCTGGAAAAGGGGAGCTTTTTAGTCGAGAAATTATGCCTTCCAGAGCTGTAAACTAATCACTAATAAAGTTACAAGTCATAAATGGAGTTTATGATATCTGATGACTTGCTTTTCTGGATTCCCCTTTATATAACTATAAATACAACACAACTTTGTAAACTCTCAATCATGCTAATGTGGTTGTTTCAAGGAGAAATAATGTTAACACAGACTTCACTCAAAGATTTCAATCCCTATAGTCATTGTAACTATGTTTCCTTATACACTATTATTTATAATACACAAGTTTCATTAAGATGTCACTAAGTATATTTAAAAAGTGAAAAATGTACCCCTATTGTAAAATATATGGATGTTATAAGTCACTGAGGAATTTCATGACCATATAAAAAGCACAAGGTTGCTTCTAATATCCTCATATTTTAAAACCAGGGGTACGTTATTTATAAAAAAAAAAAAAAAAAGCACAAGTTTTACTGAGTCATGTAACAAATTAAATCACTAAGCACCAATTATAAAGATAGAATTTGCAGGATATTCATGGCTCTTTTAAAGATTTATATGCACCCAAGAGCCATGAATATCCTGTAAAATATATACTTATAAAATGTGCTTATTTACTGTATTTAATCAGTTCAATCCATGCTCAATGAAGACAATTGTGTTACATTGATCAATTAAACTATTATTTAAAAAAAAACATTGTACCCCCCCCCTTGTAAAATATAAGAATACTAAAAGTCAACTAGACGTTCCATGAGCTGTATTAAAGCACTGTGAAACTTTTTCATACATAATTATATTTTACAACAGTTTGCAGATTAATCCCTATATAATTTACAAATTGTTGTAGGCTTGCATATTATATAGGGAATGGTACATAAATAACGATGCTGAATGTCACTGAGGAGTTCCACAACAATATAAAAGAACAAATCAACAGGAGAAGTTCATGGATGAATGGATTGAACCCCAAGATGACTTCTAAAATCCTTACACTTTAAAGTAGGGGTTAAAGTATGTGTTACAATACACAAAATTCAGGGCATTATGTGACACAACTAAGTGCCATTAATCAAGTATTGTCACGTATGGTATCCCCAAACCCAGAACAAACCCCAAAGTCCCAGTCTCAGCTCACGCTTCCGCCTTTCGGGAGGAGTCCTTGGCTACTTGAATGCTGCCAGGTCTTAAAGGGGAACTAAAGCCTAAAATAGAATAAAGCTAGAAATACTGCATTTAGTATACTAAACATAAACATGAACTTACTGCATTTGTTAAATTACTGTAACAAATGATTTATGTTTTCAAAGTTGGCCGCAGGGGGTGACCATCTTGCAACTTTATTAAACATCTTTGCAAGACCTTGCACATGCTCAGTGTGGTCTGGGCTTCTGTTGAGAGGCTAAGCTTAGGAATCATTGTAAATTATCAAAACAGCACAAGTCAAGACTGCAAGACTGATTAATAATCAGAATATGCAGACTGCACTGGGTTTGCGGATACAAATCTCTACACAGTTGTCGGCTGCTTTACAGGGAAACAAACAAATCTGCTCGAGGTCAGGCAGTTAGGAACTGTCTGAAGTTTCCTATTGCAGCTGTAAGAGCAACTAAAATGAAGGTGGAATTTCACTGCATACAACCATTTTTCTTATAAAAACGGTACACATTTTTTAATTAAAGTATATTGAAGATAGTAAAAATGGGATTATATTTTTTTTGCCTTTACTTCCTCTTAAAGTGAGAGGACCAAGGGGGAAGTTCTGGGCAGGCAAGGGAAGCATTACGTCTACAGGAAGGACGGGGAACATGCACAGACAGTACTAATCAGACAGGGCAGTACAGAATCAGGAGCCAGGAGCGTAGTCAGGATAAACAGACCGGATCAGTACCAGTCAGACATTGCAGTACAGAATCAGGAACCAGAAATGTAGTCAGAATAAACAGGCTGGGGTCAAAACCAATCAGTAATACAGTACAAAGTCAGGATCCAGAAGAGTGGTCAAACAGGCAAGGGTCATTTCAGGCAGAGATACAGCAAGGTCAAAACAGACAAAAGTCAGGAACAGATCATCAGACAAGAATCACACCCAAGAACTATCAGGAAATAGACAAATGGGGGGAAAAGAAAAATAATTCCAATATAGTATAGTATTTCTTAGCATAGATTTAGTGCACCCCTTAGTGAAATTGGGATATTATAGACGTAATACTGAGTGGCATTTCCCCAGTTCTATTATTACTCTCTATTTGCCAATTGTTGAACTATTCACACAGTGTGGTCAATCTTATGGTGGGGTACTCATGAACATTTAAGAGGGAAAAAGCGTTGAAAGAAGTTATTAGTGATGGCCTCTCCAGATGGCTTCAAATTCCACAGTTCTAAAGAAATGCGCTGACATAGTGTAAAACCGTCATTTTTTAATTCCCAATAAAGTTAAAATTACACTCAGAGGGCAGATTTATCAAGGGTTGAATTTCGAGGGTTAAAAAACCCTCAAATTTGACCCTCGAAGTAAAAACCTTTGAATTCGAATATCGTATTCGAAGGATTTTAGCGCAAACTGTTCGATCGAGTGATTGAATAAAAATAGTTAGATCGATAAAATCCTTCGAATCGAATGATTTTAAGCGATCAATCGAAGGATTTTTATTCGATAAAAAAAACTTAGAAAAGTGCTGGGGAAGGTCCCCATAGGCTAACATTGCACCTCAGTAGGTTTAAAGTGGCAAAGTATGAAGTCGAAGTATTTTTTAAAGAGACAGTACTTTGATTATCGAATGGTCGAATAGTCGAACGATTTTTACTTCGAATCGTTCGAATCATTCGATTAGATCGATTTCGATCGAATTAGACCAATTCGATGGTTGAAGTACCCAAAAGAATACTTTGAAATTCGAATATTTTTCCATTCGAATTATTCACTCGAGCTTAGTAAATCTGCCCCACAATGTTACTGTTAAAATCACATATATGTTTTTTAAAAAGTCACCACTTCGCCGTTTTTTCGAGTCTCCCAAGCAGTCTGTGTAGGTGGAATTTGCCTGCGTCTCGACCGCCACGTGTTTCCCCCATTTGTCTAATTCTCGTGCTAATGAGCGCTGGTCCCCCCCCACAACACGATTTGAATTCCATTGCGTGTTTGAGGGAGAACAGACAACTTTGTGGACCGGCAGAGAAAGCAGACCACCGGGACCTTCAATATCCTTTTTTGCATATCAGGAAATAGACCTACTTTGGGCAATGAGTCAGTGCAAAGTAGGGGATTTTATAGCCAGACTATTGTCTGTGGCCAGATTGACAACAAGTGAAACAAGCCCTGCCTACATGCAATTACATGGAAGCAATAGGAGTGAACCAGGGCCTTAGCTGTCTGCTCACATATCACAGTGGAAATGCAGACAGAATAGAAACACCAGTCCCTGGTTCAACTCCAATCAGGTTGTTAACTTTCTGTTTACAAGTATATTTTTTTTACTGCTTATGCATTGCTTTTGTGTACTATGTTAATAGGACATAACGAGGAGGAATGTGCAGATCTCATAATTCCAAGCTTATGTCTACTATTCTCTTTATTAATATCTATATTTATATTTAGCATCTATATGAAACCAAAGGCATATACTGTATTAGCTATAGAATTCCTTCCTTACAACACCCACCCTAACTTGAGACCTGGCCAAACTGGGGCATAGTTGTGTACAATGTAGATTTATGATCATGTAGGTTCATTAATTTTTGCATAATGATATCTGTCAACCAAATAGCTCTTCCATGTGATTTGCCATGTTAACTATGTCCCTCTCTAAAGAAGCTTTTTTGACCATTACCCTGTTTTAGCTACGAGCCTATAAAGGGTGTACTGTTTTTTATTTTATTGGATCAACACAGGTGCTTGGGTTTTCTTTGGCATTCCATTTTAACACAATATTATAGCTGAACTGATTGCTACTTTATAGGCTTTGTTGCAATCTTTATACTCTTTAAATTATTTTATTGTTTCCTCTCATTCCACTAATTTCTTCACTACTTTTTTTATTTGTAACCTGGGGATCAAATACCGTCTCTAAACAGAAATGACCTTAGCGCTGGGTTCCTTCCTAAAATTCAGTGTGCCTTGTTTTTCCAGTGTATTTTTATTCTCAGAGTCTTAAATCATTTTCAAATTTTTTAAAAGTGCAATGTCATTTGAGCTCACAAGATCCAAATGTACACCATCATTGTTGCCACTAAAACTGATGGCTAAACTGCTCATGCAAGAAATACAAAAATTTTCTTCTCTTTGATGTGCTGGTAGTATGATTACACCAGTCAACTTCTGGATAATTAACATGCCCATAATTTAAATTGGTCTAGTGGTGCATCCCTTTCTATCTGCAATATGAGCTGTGCCTGACCCCCTTGTTTAATATTAGGTGGTCTGTAACTAAAGGCAACATTTAACTTGCTGGAGCTTTTATAGCCTGTATAATATTCTACCAGCCTCATCTCAGGTCTCTGCAATTAATTCCTCCTTTATACTTGGCTTTAGGTCATGTTTGACAAATTGACATTTACTTCCATCATTTACATGTCATTTACCCATTTCATCCTAAATAAGGCATTCATTTCAATATTCTCTCATGCAATTCTTCCAACCATGTTTGATCCCCTACAGAATCATAATCCTCAAATAGCTCAAGCCCTCCACGTTTCCAACTTTCAAACAGGACATCTCACATATGGGCATCAGGAGGCAGAGGGAGCAAATACAGAGATATTTTGAACAATGCAGCATAGCAAACCCAACAATAGCAATGACTATAGTGCTCTGAAAGTACATGTGCTTTCTGCTTTAGAAACACAGTATGGATGCTTAACAGAAATGATTTCAGAGACACTATGGGTAAAAGCATGTGATGCATCCAGAAAGACTTTATTTTAAAATTACTTTTTTCATTTGTAAAAAAAAATTAAGACTGGTGTGAAAGTAAATATAAGCTATGGGGGAACTGAAAAGAGTTAGAGGAGAGGAAGGAACATCTGCCGGCAGAGTTAGAACTAAATCCAGGGGGAGGCACCTAAAGTTGGAAATGTGAGAACAAATTACATTTAGGGTGACATTTTTAATTGTATTAATTGCACTCGCGTCTTTCCAATAAAAGGTAGTTTAGAAGGAGGGACCTGAAAAAGGAAGTATAGAAGACTATAAAAATAGATATGGTGAACAAAATAGAAAATTAAGAAGAGACAAAAGGAAAGAGAGAATGGTTATGGTCTGGAAGTACATCTGTACTGCTAGGATACTGTGTACTTTTGAGACACTGAAATCTCTATTTGTATTGCTTGGGCTGTACAAGTCTCAGAATTTTAACAGCTGGGAAACTTCATGATGTGCATTTTATTGACAAAGGGAGTGGACCAGACCCAATATTTGCAGCAGGGTTCATGGGTCGTTAACTATATTCATGTAGTAAGTTGCACTGCATCTTTGTTCTGATGGGGTAACATGCATAAAGCTATTTTCACTGTATTATTAGCCTATTTGCTGTTTTACACTTATAAAATTGTATTGCTATGTGTTTTTAGTCTCTGGATTAAGAAAAATAAAGGTGCTAGTTTATATACAGATTTGCACCTGGGCAGTAATCTATGGCAACCAATCAAATGTTTGCTTTCAGTGTTCAACTTGTAAATGGCTTAATTTGTGCAAATTTCACCACTGTTTATAAATGAGTCCCAAAGTTGGCATTTCGAGTTCACACTGCACATTTCACTTTTGTATTCCAAATAAATATCTTCAAAATCAAGGTTTCACAAGCAACGTTGTCTTCTACAATCTGTTTTGCCAGTAGAAAATATAATATAAACTGAATATCTAAAATCAGGATGTTATCCAGTTCTTAACTTACTGGGCAAGTGCAGTTGTCTGCTATAGGGTCCTAGATAGTCCAGGAGCATTAAACTCATGGGCATTTGGCTGTGATGAATTCTTTTATCCAATACTCAGCAACTGAAAGCTTTTGTACAGAGGTAGAATCTGTGGGGTTTATCACTCCTGCTACATAGTCATTTGCCAAGATGATAAGAAGCAGATTTTATATTACTGAATACATGTTGCTGTCCAAGATGGCGGCGCCCATGGCTCACGTTGGTCGGCACTGGCATTATGACGTCACACGCCTGGGGCAAAAATTGAAAATATATGGGCTTCCAGGTCACGAGTTCAATGCCCGAATATAGCAATTGGTTCCTGGGTGTTCCTATATTGTTCCTGATTATATTCTTGGACTTTGACTCTTGTCTGAACCTGTTTCCACGATCCTTTGCTGCCTGCCAATTGAACTACTGCCTGGAATGGACTACAATTACTCTTGAACCTTTTTGATTACCGCAAACTTAAACTCTGTCCTGAAGCTTCCTCCTTGGTCTGGACTTCTCCGCAAGGAGCCAACTGGCCCTTGACAGAACCACTGGGGTTTGCATAACCACTCAGCACTAGGTTTGCCGCCTATCCAGATTAGGATTGCCTATCCAGATTTTCTAATAAGGAAATGAGGACAGGACTCTGAAATGAATGACGTGGTGATCAGCCAAGCACTGCCATAGCCTCAGCCCCAATATCACTGATTCTCCTGCAAAACATTACTGCCCCATCCCCTGACATCAGCCTCTCCTGAAATTACCCACCCGCCACCTAGACTTCCACAATTTAAAAGGTGGCAACCAGACTAGGCACCCCCGCCATGATTTTATCTTCACTAGGTTATGTCAATAAAATCACTGGCTGTTATGACTGTTTGCACAAGAGCAAATTTGCACAAGAAAATAAGCCCCTGTGCCTTCAGTAGAAGTTATGGGCAGAGAAAAATGTTTTCTCTGTATCTATAATTTATTGTATTTTTTTAATAAAAGTGTGTGTGTGTGTGTGTAATTTAAAAGGAAAGATAACCTTCAATAGCAATATGGGTTTACCCACAAATAAGCTTTTTCCAAGAACTTCCCATGGGCATCTGCAGATAGGGGCAAGGGGGGGCACAGGGGCACTCCCCCCCCCCCGGACTTTTAAGGAACGCATTTGAGGACATCAGAAGAAGAACACACAGTCCTGTGTGTGCTCTCCTAACAAAGAAATATGCAGACTCAACTCTTACTCCATGAACCAAAGAGGCTGCAGTCACACCTCCGTGCTGCCCCCACTTGCTGTTGCAATTTCCCTCCTCATGGCTTGGCCCTTCCTCCATAGCCCATAGCCCTCCCTTCTCAACCCTCCTCAATGCTCTGCAGTCAGCTTGTGAGCTAGGGTTGTTAGCCTTAAAGGGGAAGGAAACCTAGTTGGAGCAAAAACCCTCCCCCCCTCCCATGTGTTGCCCACCCTCCCTCCTTCCCCCTGGCCTACCGATCCCGCTGGGCAAACACATGGGAGGGGGGAGGGTTTTTGCGCCAACTAGGTTTCCTTCCCCTTTAAGTACGGAGGCAGTCTAAGGGCTGAGGCAGGAGGGCTAAGGAGGGAGGACCGAGCCGTGAGTCTTCTTCTTTCTTCAAATTTCCCAGGCAAACGCATGCGCAGTAGAAAAAAATAGCCGACTTTTTAGTTTAAGTTCGTCTTTTCGTTCTACTGCGTATGTGCAACCGTGCGAAGAATGTGGAAGCAGGAAGAAGATCTCTCCATGGTGTTTACCAGTATAACCCCGGTGCAGTTTTCTGCCAGTAGGAGCACTGGCCCGGGGGTTTCCGGTAAGTCAATACAATCACTTGGGGGTGCCTAACATTTGGCACCCCCAAGTGCTGGAAATCAATAAGAAATTAAATCAGGGCTTAATTGTGGCAAGCCAACATTCTTTTCTGTCTATGCTTTACACTAGATCATGTACAGAGAAGCTGAATAACTGTTTCAGGAAGGGATGCAATGCCAACATCAAAGGGAATCAATTAACGTCTGCCGTGTGTCAATGACTGCTTCTGCTAACCCCACTATTAGCAAGGACAATGTCATCCCAGCAACACAGCGGTACAAACTGAGGAAATTGGGGATGCATCCTGTTAGCACCGTGCATGGGAACAGATGGGCGAATTGGTTAATTAAGGAAAAGACAAAGGCAGGACACAAAGCAGTTTAACAATGAAAACAAATTCCTCAGTTCTGTCTGTTTTACTAGTCCTTGCCTCTAGGGGGGCCTGTTAGACTGTGGCAGGAATACAGATCCCCATTGTAACAATGCCTGATTAACTTTAAACCTGGCCCTTACTAATCAGTTCATTTCAAGTTTAAAGGGAAAATATACTGCATCATCCTTTATACAGAGCCATAAAGTTAAACAGTGCTTTCAATTTATGTAAAACAATAAAATGACTCTATACAATAATTTAACAAACAAGGGTCATAGAATAAAAAAGAGGTACTGGGCGCTGCTCACAAAAGCTTACAATCTAAAAAGAGTGATATTTTTATTTTGTAGTTTTTGATTTAAAATATTAAATTAAAATATTCGAAGGTTCTTTTTTCACTAGCAAATATGTTTACAAGCACACAACATAGAACATGATTGATAAATGTATATTAATTGTTATTTGAATTACGATCCCTTCCATTACGCCAAAAACAGATTTTGGGTGGACCACATGTGTGGAAATGTGTGGAAATAGATTTATGTGCATATAGAACTGACCTCCTCTGCTAATTTCTATTTCTATTTATGAGTAGGAGATGCCATAAGTCGTGCCTCTGCTTTTCCCATGAGAAGGGTTGCACCTCACCAGTATTTTACTGGCCTGACCGGTATAAATGTTGCTTGATGCCAATGTTATTGATAGGGAAAAACCATAAAAATATAGGAAGGCCAGTATTTTTTTCCAGAAAAGGTGGCATCCCTATAAGGCAAGGTGCCACAAGTGGTACGTTACCAGGGACAGCAAAAAGTCACCCCTGTAGCTTAAAAGACCAGTAGTTATGTTGACCCTAAAATGCCCAGGGCAACCCACCTGATGTTCCACCCAGTGGCGTAACTAGAGTCTAAAATCTTTAGAGGGGTCCGGCGCACTCCAATACCACTTCCTGTCCTGCATCTTCCCTGCCCACACCCCGCCCCGACTTTACCCACTCCCTCCCGACTTGCTTCCCCTTCCTCACTGGTAATAGAGAGTGGCCTGGGAGGAGGGTTTTTTTTTTACTCTATAGTTATACAGTATTTACTCTAAGTAAATGTTTTTAAATCTGTGCCTGACACACCCCTTCCTGTGACTTAATGAACTGGAGGGCAATAGAGTTCATGACACAGCAGGATCCAACACAGGACAGAATATGACATGTAATCAGTGGGCAATGGGAAGGCCCACAAGTCACAACCTGTCTCACAGGTCAGTGGCTCTCATTGGTCTCATTACTAGTGACCAGTTCTTGAGTGCAGTAACACTATACAACAAATAAACCAACATAGTAGGCTATGATACATAATATTCCATAGACACCAAGTACACGTCATAAGACTCCATTGTAAAAGTTTGGTGCACTTACTTACACACAGCTCTCTGGTGCAGTAGTGATCCAGTCCTATATTTTTAATGAAAAAGAAAGAAATAGACTTTGATAGGAATATTGATGCTTGGCTATAACTTGGTTTAACAATATGTGCACAGCTGTCGGGAAGTGCAAACACACATCGAGAAACAATTAGCAAGTTCTGCAGTTCTGAAAAGCGATACCAGAAAAGTAGTTGACAGATCAACCGTTCTTCACATGTGGCCTTAAAGCCTTGATCTTCTGAACTTCCGACAGCTGTTGGCTCACACTGAGAAGTACATATTCAATGTGTACATTAACCATATCAGTATGATGGGGATGCTATAGTAAGGGTCCAGAGTCACAATATCAATGCTGTTTTGTAGGGCATTAATCCCATGTATGCTGTCTGTGCAGAATGATAATGTAATGTTAAGTGACGTGGTCAGTGTGCCATTCTAGCAAATTATTGCCCAGTGATTACAATATATATTTGTTAATGACCCTCTGCATAAAAAGGCACATAATATATGGTTCAGAACTTTATATTTGTACAGTGAATCCCCCCAGCATACAAAGGTACAGTGACCCCACCATATAATAAGGCTACGGTGACTTGTGTATATAAAGAATAAAGAATAATGTCCCCAGCATATAAAAACATAATCAGTCAGAAAAGTTATAAGCTTTCACAAGGGAAGCATTCAGCTGGTGGATACTACAGGTCCATTAGCCCTAGTTTAATCTCACAACATGTTCAAGGCAAAACCCGATCCTTAAATTTAAGCAACTCAAGTGAGTTGAGAAAATTTGGAATTGTTCATTGAGTTGTTAGACTCCACTGGTATGTAAGGCAACGACAAAGGAGTTTCACTTCTACCTGTCTATGGCCAGTTTTGTGACTGTGACCCATTTTTGTTGCACCATATTATGTCATGCCTCAGCTGGACTAATTACAATGTCACTCTAGGCCACTCTCTCTTCCATTTTCCATCTGGTGTCCAGTGAAAAGCAATGTTGGTGTCTGAGTCTATGTTACACGTTAGAACATGTCCAATCCACCTCCATCGCCTTTGCATTATGATGGTGGCCAGGTCCTCATGGTGACACTGAATGAAGGCCATAGACTGAAATCTTCTTTGGCAATAAGATGTACAGAATCCTTCTCAGACTTGCTGTATGGAAAGCTGACAGCTTGGCTAGGTCACTTTCTGTCATATTCCAGCACTTTGAGCCAAGATGCAGCTCTGGTACAGGTGTAGTTTGGTATTAATTCTGTATTGGGTGGACTTCCAAACATTGTTTTGCTCTGCTGAGTCTGCTTTAAAGGTCATCTTCAGTGCCACTTTATTTTCTTACAATACACGAAAGGAAAGTAGAACGTCCTGTGAATAGCAATTCTCTATCATTATGCTTCAATGGGGCAGGTGTTTCACAATTTAAGACCATCATTTCCGTTTTCCAGGACTCGGTTCAGGTTTTGGCCAGGATTCGGCCTTTTTCAGCAGTATTCGGCTTTGGCAGAATCCTTCTGCCTGGCTGAACCAAATCTGAACTTGCATATGCAAATTAGGCGCGGGGAGGGAAATAGCGTGACTTTCTGTCACAAAACAAGGAAGTAAAAAGATTTTCCCCTTTTCACTCCTAATTTGCATATGCGGATTCGGTTCGGTATTTGGCCGAATCTTGTGCAAAGGATTCGGGGGTTTGGCCGAATCCAAAATAGTGGATTTGGTGCATCCCTAGTTAATACATTTACTGTGCTCCCTTGCTAATGCATTTTAATTGAAGTATTAATTTCCTGATTGCTCATTAAAAAGTTGATCTGATTAAAAACAATACCTTGCCATAATATTGACCAGTAATAAGTTCAGTTTAAGGGTTCAAATGTAGCCCAGTTCTCTTGTGTGGTCTAAGCCAAAGGTGCACTGGGGAGGTAAGTGTAAGCAATAATATTACACAGTCAGTATGGCAGCTAACACTGTTTGACTTCTCTGCAGATAAATAATATATACTTTTATTATGGGTACCATGCAAGTGGTGGAACATTTTCTGCCTGTTATAGTGCATTCATTAGGTATTTGCACTTAATGTCTTACAATCAACTTCTGGTTTTAGAATGCAGAATGTAGCGCTCACAGATAAAAGGAATCCCTGAGAACAACAGGGGTAGTTCACCTTCAAATTAACTTTTAGTATGTTATAGAATAGCTAATCTAAGATACTTTTCAATTGGCCCTCATTATTTATTTATAGTTTTTTTAAATTATTTGCCTTGTTCTTCTGACTCTTTCCAGCTTTCAAATGGGGGTCACTGACCCCATCTAAAAATCTAATGCTCTGTAAGTCTAAACATTTATTGTTATTGCTACTTTTTATTCCTCATCTTTCTATTCAGGCCTCTCCTATTCATATTCCAGTCTCTTATTCAAATCAATGCATGGTTGCTAGGGTAATTTGCAGCCTAGCAACCAGATGGCTGAAATTGCAAACTGGAGAGCTGCTGAATAAAAAGTTAAATAACTCAAAAACCACAAATAATAAAAAATTAAAACCAATTGCAAATTGGCTCAGAATATATTTATCTACGTCATATTAAATGTGAATTTAAAAGTGAACAACCTCTTTAAGTACAGAGCTCTGCAACTCTTTCCCTGAGCCTTCTGAAACATGTGCAAGGAGAGGTCAGGCCAGGGAAAGCCCAAGTAATTCCTCTCTTCTGTGCATTGTACATTATTGTGTTGTTTCTGTATTCAAGCAGCACCACATACAGAGATAAGCACAACTCTGTAAAGCATGGTGAAATATGTCAGAGCTATATAAATGAAGGATGATGATGATGATGATGATGATGATGAACTCTTTGCACTCCATCCCAGTGTAAAAGGCTTGGGGTAGGTACATTGTGGGCAAAATAACATATTACTCCGCACCTGTTCACATTTTATACTTTGCTAACCCTCTTAAAATAAGTGAGATCTATAACCTCCGACATTATTGACAAAGAGAAAATGAATAGACAGTTAAGAGTTGTATCGATTTATAAAAAGGCAAATAAACAAATGTGCCTTTAGATGTTACCCTTGGTGATGATAACCTAAGTATTTTGCTCACCGGAAATATGCAGTTCAAAATCTTTTAAATATTAACCTGACAAATAGATGAAGATATAACACCTTTGTTTTATTTCCTATCTGTTCTCACAGAGCTATATAAATAAACCAGTAAAGTTTAATAAACTTTGAAGGAGCCATTTTTTTTTGATGAAACCAATAAAAAATTTATAGTAAAAAAACCTGCCCGAAGCAAGGCTTGTGGAGTTTATTGGATCCAGCTTATAAATCTGCTTGCTTCCTGGAATGGCCATAATTGCCCATAATTTGCCCATAAATTATGATAATTTACTGTGTTCATTTTTACATTAATAAATCTGCATGGAATAATTTTTCTGTCTTTATTTTTGGAACCTATAAAATGTTATCATGGCCTGAAATTTTTATGGGCATACAATGCCCCAGACACCTAATTACTGCCGTGTTTGTTGGACTATACATTTTAGAGGAATTCAGACAAAAAGTCTCCTATTTTGTACAAGCTCTGAACATTAAAGATTCATTAGACTGTATTGCGTATCAACCCCCAGAACTTTGTCATTTGTTACCAAGCTCCCTAAGCAACATCTATATGTTATTCCAGCCCATTGGGAGTTTTCCTATTTGCTTGTCTACGATATTTTGTCATTATTTATCTTATAATGTTTTTTCTATGCACCTATGAGGAGTTATATACTGCATTTTATAAATATTAAATTATTCTTCCATATTGTGGGTCAGTGATGTTATATAATGATAAGGAGATCAAAGTCATTCTGAGAGCCACAACTCTTAGGGGCAAATTTACTTACCTCCGTAGATCCGCCAGCGTTGTCTTCGCCGCACTACGCCAGGTGTAGATTTGTCAGGACATCGCAAATTCACGAAGATCCGAAGTTCTGCACAAGTTACCGATTGTTTCCGAAGTTGCGCTAGAGAAGTTACGATGAGCGGTCCGAAGTTGCGCTAGCGAAGACTAATTTGCATACGGCGCTAAATTTGAATTTCAATGGACGTGTATGCAGCAGCGCATACATACACAACACAAGCACAGGGAAACTTAATAAAAGTTTATTATTATGATTTCTAATGCTCTACACATGTGCCCACAGTATAGTTAAGGTGCCACAAATGTAGGGGGGAAGGTGGGCACCCTAAAAAAAATTCGATCTTTTTTAGCCTATCACCCAAAAAACACCAGCGTTTTTTTGGGACTTAGAAAAAATGTCAACTATTTTGGGACTTAGACATTTTTTCAACTTTTTTTTTTAAAACTCCTATCTACTCTATTGTACTTCGCCTGCTCTAACCTGGCGAAGTAAACTCTGGCGAAGGAGGTCACGTTCAGAAAAAGACCAAAGTTAGTATATTTGTGTATTTTCACCCCCTTCGCCAGAGTGCAACTTTGCCAGCATTAGGGTGCAAAGTTGCGCTAGGCTATCAGCATCCCTGGCGAATTTTCGCCAGGGTGACTGAGTAAATTTGCAAAGTTGCGAAATGACTTCACGCTGGCGAATTTTCGCCAGCGTTAGTCACTTCGCCCTTTAGTAAATTTGCCCCTTAGAGGGCCACATCCCACCCACAGCCTCCAGCTGTACAGTAGGTGGGGTTTCATAGTCTGGGTTTCAAGATGAAAATGCACAGGGTTGTGGCCAAGCATAAATGAGAAGACATCACTAAGGGCATGACCAGTCAAATGCAGCCAAACTTAAAAAATGAGCAACATAAGCATTAAGCATTCCTTGTTTGGTTAATATTTGTGCATCTACCATAATTCTAGGGGGCCCATTCACTAAGTTCGAGTGAAGGAATAGAGGAAAAATAGTTCGAATTTCGTTTTTTTTGGCTACTTCGACCATCGAGTTGGCTACTTCGACCTTCGACTACGACTTCGAATCGAATGATTCAAACTAAAAATCGTTCGAATATTCGACCATTCGATAATCGAAGTACTGTCTCTTTAAAAATTTCTTCGACCCCCTAGTTCGCCACCTAAAACCTACCGAGGCCAATGTTAGCCTATGGGGAAGGTCCCCATAGGCTTGCTAACAATTTTCTGATCGAAGGATAATCGATGGATTAAAATCCTTCGAATCGTTCGATATTCGAAGTCGAAGGATTTTAATTCGGCAGTCGAATATCGAGGGTTAATTAACCCTCGATATTCGAGCCTTGATACATCTGCCCCTAGGTGTAAATACTTTAGGTCTATATTTTGTATATGTATGCCTCTCTATAGTTGAGCAATTTGCCAAGCAATTTTCAGGTTTAGTGTACCTTTAATGATGACACAAGGGTCATATATTACCATTCGTGTTCCATAGCTCTTTAATAAGATTTTTTCTGGACTTTTTCTGGACGTGCAGGTAAATACTGCAGTAAACAAAACTTTCTCTATTTAAACTGATGCATTGTACTTTCATAAACATTACAAAGAAAATCAACGCAACGTATCATTCAGATTTTCATTATACAAATACAGTATGTATCATGTAAATATATATAATAATCTTTAATATTTACCTATAGAGGGACCAAAAAATATATTGTGGGATTGCTCTGTATCCTTGGTATCTTTGATTCATCGGGAGCATACAGTAAAAAAGATAAAGGCAGAGCTGATTCATAAATCAACTGGAGCAGGAAGAGATTAGCGATTGTAAAGTGGGAAATCCATATACATTTCACTCAGAACAGTGTGCAGGGAATATTTGCAGATTATACATAGTAACCTCTGAGCTCCAGTATCATTGAGAGCTCAAAAATCTGCATAGCGCAACCTGATAATACAATAAACCAAGGTGCAATGCAGCTTCTGCTTATGTTAAAAGCACAGCACCAATGAATAGAATGATTTCAATGAGCAACCTGACAACCTGCTTTCAGTGTGACTATTTACTGGGTGCATAGACTCAAAGTGCCTCCATGGTCCATGGTCAACCTTCCATCATCCTTTCCATCATGTACCATGAATCCTTCAAGAGTATATTTTATTCACAGGATTATGTCCCGTATGTGAATGTAAAATATCACAGTCCCATTTCCTGGATTTCATGTAGCCACTTCCTTGTGAGCATATATCTTAAGGGAAAATGCCAAGTATCTCCAATATGTGGTGGTGCCCCAAGCTGGTGCAGAGAGATTTGCCTCTGTCAAAGAAAAACCAAACAGTGGCACTTCTCTGTGGTTTTCTTATAGCCCTCTCTTCATTTTTAGGTTCAATTGTACCCCATAGGTTGTATTTGCAATTTTTAACACTAGCTCCTCTACAGAACTTACATCAATCATGAGGCAGATTCACTAACGCGCGAATTTTCGGTAGCATCAGCTCCATCGCACCACTTCGCCGCGCACAAATTTGATTAATCACTGAAATGCGAAGTTTCATCTCGGTCACTGTAAAATTAATGTTCCATATGTAATAAAATGTATGGAGAAAATCGCTTAACCAAAAAAATAAGTTAGGACTTTTGCAGCCAATCCCATTTAAAAATAGGAAAAGTCGCCAGCGTTTTTTGAACTTTAATGCATTTTCAGCACACAGGATATGATGTATGTGACAGAAGATTGAGGTAGATCTAGCTGCTTTATAGCACTTCGCCTGGTCTGAGATAGCAAAGGCAACTACGGAGAAAGAGCTAATGTTCAGTAAAATCCACATCTTAGTGAATTTGCGGAGTAACGTCTGTTCGCCAGAGCGAAAAGTCGCCTGGCGATAGAGTGTGAATGACTGATATGGACGGTCCTGTTTGCTATCAAATTGCAGCATGCGCCTGTTAGTGAATTGGCGATGTCCCTGCGGGTGGCAATGCTGGCGAAAAGTCGCTAGCGTTAGCCACTTCGCTCTTTAGTAAATCTGCCCCTTAGAATGACCACTGTATGGCTAGTCACGCATATCCTAGTCTGCTACTAGTTATAGGATTTGGATGTCCTGACCTCTTCCAGATCTTTAACACAAAGTGTAGGACCAAACCACATAGGTTTTTATCTGCTAGTTGTTTCAATAACTTAACCCCCTTGAGACTTGAATTTTACATATAATTGATGATGCATCTTTGCATCCTTATTATCTGTATGATAACAGACAAATCTGTGTGCACGGCCCTTCCACCACTGTACTGACTTGTGTATCTATCTGAAATATAGTTATAGATAGTATATATAGTTTCAAAGCACTACTTGCTATATAACACATTCTTTAATGGTTATATATGTTTACATGATTATGATATGTGATTCCACCACCAGATGTGGCTAAAATGTGTGCATTAGAAATCAGTCAGATTTTGGCTCTGTTCTTTTGTAAGCACCCAAACAGATGTTGCAGAAGACGATAGTGGAATGATCAATGGAAGTGACATTAGCAAGATGCAGTACCAGAGGCAATTGTTCTTGTAAGTGTCCTTTGTACACATCGCTTTATGCCAGTTGGTTTTTACAGTACGGCAGATAAACCTGTCATCTTCCAAGTCTCTACACAACTAGCGAGTGATAGATTTATTTTGAGCAAAATAGCTTTATAGAATACAGGTGGAATGATGCATACAAGCTAGCTTAATAGATTTTAATATTCTTTTCAATTTCTATGACCACAGCCATATGCACTTTCATCCCTCTAGCATAGTGGCTTCATTTAATTAATTTAAATGTACATAACTTACCCAGTCCCCAAAGAGATTAATTTTATAAATCAATATAATATTTAAGCAATATTTTCTATGGAACAGAATGCTAACAATTATTTTATGGATGTAGATCATAATGGGACAACATCACTAAAAGTAGTCCTCGCATAAGTAAAGTATGGGCACACCTGGTCTTATTATTTAGTATTGTTATATGGTATAAGTCCTTTGGTATCCTTTTGGATCTGTGGAATCAAGACTATACATGTGGTCTTTGATATGTTTGATATGTTTGATTTAAATGTCTGTAGGAACAAAGTAAAGAATACAGTTTGTAACGTAATATGGTGTTATCTAGTAAATGTATCTACATAAGCAAATTTGTATACAAAAATAATTAACATACCCACAGGGTATTAAAACTAAGAATAAATAAAGTGATGCATCCTAAATTTTATAATGTAGCTTATGCTTATATTTTTAAATAATTTGCCTCCTAGTACATTTTGTAATTCAGAAATGTTCATCCCCTTGGAACCGTATCCATGTGTTTTTGGCCTCTGGGCAGAGGATGGATACCATCCAGGTTTGGCCATTGTATGTGTGTCTTTCCTAAACACACTGCTGAATCAATCATGAAACATTTCAGCAACGTAAGTAGAGCGCTGTTGTCAGTAGTGCTTATTTAACTTGTCAGACCTACCCAAAAAACAAAAAGAGATATTTGATTTTAGTTGGGCAGAAGCAAAATGCAGAGATCTGTTACTGAATGGAAATAATGGAAGTTTGATACACCAACACTCAGAAAGATTTATAAAGCATTTTGTCTGAAGGATTGTGTGTGAGCAAAAAAGACATCTATCAGAAATGCTGCTTTCTGCTACTCATCCCAGAACAACAAATATATTTGTACATGTTATATATGACTTTGCTTATCATGTTGTCCAAGGGAAGCACCTGATATAGCATGTGTTTATGTGTATACTGACAGTATATGCATATATATGTTTATATAAAGCAACACATCTTATTTTATAATTATCGTGAGGTTAGTGGGAATCGAACAATCGTGCATCTAACGATTTTTCGTCAGAAAATTGATCAGCCAGGTTAGAGCATTTTCATCGGTCACAGTGAAATCTATCTAATGTCCAATTGTTTGTAGGGCCAAGCAGGCAACTACCTTCAGTTTTCCTGGCTTCAACTAGACAACATCGCTTGAAATGGTCTTTTTAGTTGATGGACGAATCGTACATTTAAACGATAGTTTCAAGATAAGCTTGGTCTAACTATAACAAAAAACATCTTTTAAAAATCTTTACATCTATGGCCAGCTTTACTGTAAGCTCATTAGCAATATGAATACAGCCATTTCTGTAGCTGTGTATAGTTATTATGGTGCATATATGCCTACTCAGGCAAGCCAAGCAACAGTGGCCAGATTCATAGATATTCTTAAACCCCAGTGACACTTTCCCCCTTGACTGTAAACAAGGGTCCCCTCAAAACTCCTCATATTTTCTTTCACTCACACTTTGCATATTTTTCTCATATATGTCTCACCTCAATCTTCCCCAACCTTTATAACACTTCACTTCAGGTCTTTTACCTATACCTCGCAAACCTGCTTTCCACTCTTGAAACCCAATAGCTCCCCTTTCCTATTAAAGTAGTCCAGGTAAACGTGCATTTAAACATACCTATCTCTAACCCAAGAATATTAATCCCAGGCAAATGGTTCTGGGATTACAATGCTGTGCATAAAGGCTTCACTCGTTGCACCCTACATGTTTGTTATTACCCATCAGACACAATAAACTGATTTCATGGTCTGTTCTCATCATGGAACCCCATGACCAAGTTGTCCTGCTGCACACTGAACTCCACTGCTTCCCAGGTCTACTGCCATTCCTGCAACATTTTTTAAAAATAAAAATCACACTCATTATATCCTGAATAACATCTACTGGCCCACTGTACCATATTAAGGACAATCTTCCCTGCTCCATCTGCTGGTCCTCCTATTATTATTTCATTCTCAAGATGAGGTCCCTGCCTGCCCCTTTTCCTTCAGTATCTTGCACCCAATCCCCAGTATCCCATACCCACCTCTCCACCTGACCTGTTGTCCCATTTCCATCTTCCCCTGTCTTTATCCTTCTAAATGATCACACAGGGTTTCTTTCTTTCTCATTATTTTACCTACCACCCTCAATTCTGGAAATCAACTTATCTGTTGGGGGGGGATATCTATTATAGCTATTTGGCTTATGCAATTCAAAGAGATTCCAGTTCTACTGTATATACTGTACATATTAATTAGTTATTATTTACTGTTTGTATTAGAGTTTGCATTTCCAATTATCATGCAATCTTTTCCACAACATCTTTGGAAATGTATCTCACTAGCTGCAAATGATGTGAAACACATAATTAATAATCAAAGATTGCTATAAGGGCTAATTTTTCTACTGGAAAATAACACTGTTGATTATCTTCACATAAATGGGTCTCCATAGTCTTTTTTATATTTCCACTGAGAAAACACGTCTTGCAACTGAAAAATATTTCTGTGTAGAAATGTTTGAAGGGTCACAGCAAAGGTTTCCCCAATGCTGCCAGGATTAATTTAAATGCCTTCCAGTGTTGGAAAATGTTCAAAAAATATTTTTTTTCTACTGCAAATTGAGGCAAACTGTTCAGTATAAGTGTAATTCATTTTTCTGTCTTATCCGAGTACAGATAGAAGTTTTTTTTCTCTCCATAACCCTTCAGGGATGCACTCATTGTATAGAAAGAGCACACAAGGTATATGGTGCATGGAAGAGGGAAAACAATAAGGGAATAAAGATGAATTTCGTTGGTTATAATATGATATCCTTCTACTTTACACTTGCTGTAAATTATCAGCATGTGAAAACACTGCTGAATTTCAAAATCCTGTGAAATGAAAAAAACAGAAGAGCCCATTTACCAATGTTACTGTGCACAAGTACTTGGGGGCCCATAGACAGAGCAGTCGCAGGAACAAGCTGTGCAGAGTACAGCTCAAGGAGTGCAAAAGAAAGTTTGCACATTAGGAACAATACATTTTTCAGGGATGCCTATGTTCTGCCTGCTACCCTTTGTATGAAGTGTCCATGATTTTTACCGCACTTTAGTAAACGGACTCCATGATCCCTCCAATCTTGATAAGCTCTGGCCTATCTCTCTGCTACCTTTCCTCTCTAAAATACTTGAGGGCCTAGTCTTTAACAGCCTAACGCTATTCCTATAACCTGCTGGACCCCCTACAATCTGGTTTTAGGCAACAACACTCCGCTAAAAGTGGCCATAGATTTATAGATATCGGTGTGCATGCGACAAATAATTGGAGATCGTTCATTCGTTGGTACGGCCGATCCAGCATTAACACACATTACTATGCTCCTCTACTGAGCTGCTCCACGACTCTTGTCTCTTTACCTTCTTACATGCTCCCATACAAGACTTTGCAAGGGCCGCACCCCTTCTCTGTAATTCTCTTCCACGCTCTGTCCGACTTTGTCCCAACCTTTCTGCTTTCAAAAGATCTCTTAATTTGCATAGTGCGGGAAGTTAAAGTTCAATGGACGTATATTTTGCAGCAAATACATTACACTACACAAGTCCGGAAAACCTTAATAAAATAAAATAAAGTTGTTATATTGCCCTACACATGAGCCCAGTGTATAGTTTATGTTGTGCCATATGTTAGGAAATGTAAGGGGAATACCAGTTTCCCATAAAAAATACTCATTGAAATATATAAACATCGCATGTAAGTGCATAAACTAAAGACTTCATCTGACTTATCTGATCCAACTTTACATTATAGCCTAGGGGCATCAGATTTTGTAGCAACCTACAAAAGCTTGTGCTGTTACGTTGTGTTGTGCCGCATTGCGTTGTGTTGCATGCCATGATCAGATAAAATCTGACCCACAAAATGTGATCATAATCTCCTATGTAGTTCTACCCTAAGCATGAGAAAAAAATAAGGGCAGTCCATCGTGACATGGTCTAAAGTCACGTTTTTAAGGGTTTGGATTCAGTTCAGGCAGGCAGTCTGATTAGGCCAAATCTCCTGCCAAAAAGGCTCAGGTCTATCCGAATCCTGAATCATTGCCAGGATTCAGTGCACCTCTATTTATTTTTCTACTCTAGTCTGTATTGTTGGCAGTAATAATGCTGTTTTAGAAATATATCTGCTACTATTCAGATTAACCTGGATTTACAGGCATCAAGTTCTTACACTGCTCCATAATTCATTTCCTGCCTCTAAGGATACTATCCATTAATAAAAAGGAACGTTAAAAAAAGTAAAATGTAAAAAATAAAGATACAAATAAAATTGTCATGCTTGTATTGCTCCCTTGGTCTATTATCAGTACTTATATAGCAAATAACCAGATGCTACATGTAAAATATTGAATATTTTACATTTAAAGGTTTTTGACCTCCATCACTTCAATTTGACCTCCATCACTTCAATTCAACTATAAAATGATTAAGGTTGTGTAACACCACTTCTGATGTCACAGGGAAAATCACAGTTGTAGGCTGCACAGGTGTTACTCAGTCTATTCTTCCATTTGCTAGATTTCTAGACTGTCCATTAGGGTAGAACTACATGAGTGCTTTTACCTATGATAGCATCCGTTCCGACGCGCTGAGATGAATCACAAGCGTCGCGTCAGATGCGCCCAATCTAAGGTAAGTAATAGGAACGGAAGATGTTGTCGCTGCATGCATCCGACACGACTGTCGGATTCAAACGATGCATGTTGCGTCTTCGTCCGACAGTTGTGTCGGATGTACGCAGCGACAACGTCCGACATTCCTATTACCTTAGATTTGGTGCATCTGAAGTGACGCCTGCGATTCATCTCAGTGCGTCAGAATGGATGCCATCGCAGGTAAAAGCTCTCCATTAGTTCTACCCTTAGGGGTGAGTTTTTTTTCACCTCATACAGATTTGCTTCGAATTTGCCTTTAGGCATGTGTTTTGTTTAAAAAACGTTTTTTCCAAACAGGATGAAAAAAAAAGCAATAAAAACCACTCATTGAATGCATTTGGTGCAAGAAGAAACACTCTCTGGGTCTCATTTATAAACACTGGGCAAATTTGCACCTGGGCAGTAACACATAGCAACCAACCAGTGATCAGCTTTTTTCTTTTCAGCCAGCTGCAGTTTGAACACTGAA
Organism: Xenopus laevis; assembly: GCF_017654675.1. Classification (NCBI taxonomy): domain Eukaryota; kingdom Metazoa; phylum Chordata; class Amphibia; order Anura; family Pipidae; genus Xenopus; species Xenopus laevis. The sequence goes on from NC_054388.1 coordinate 68,688,208, forward strand.
AGCAAACATCTGATTGGTCACCATGGGTTACTGCCCCGGTGCAAATTTGCCCAGTGTTTATAGATGAGACCCCTGACTCCAATGCATTTGGTGCAACAACAAAAAAACCACCATTGACATTTTTGGCAAAATGTTATCATTTTTGTGATTTTTTTTCCTATGGAAATGGCAAGTTTCACCCATCACTACTGTTCATAACTCAGCTGTAGCATTCTGTGCCTTATAGTGGCCTGACTAAATAGTAAGTGTTACTTGGGCACACCACCAAAAGAATTCTTCTGGGAAATTAACTACTGTTGCAGGCCGACAGGCAGACTGTGGATTCAGGCAAATGCCACATAGGTTGCTGTCCATTAGACAGTCACCATTTTTTGGGCTAATGGGGTGTTGTTTGGGTCTTTGAATGGTTGAATTGCTAGGGCCTATTTTTAATCCCAGTCCAGGCATACAGAGCAACCCTTTGGGGATTTACATCCATTAAGTATTGTTCATCTAACACATTAATGATACTGAACACGTTTTGAAGATGGGGTATTATTATTTTTTTATGTTTTCCTCATTATTCCTAAGGTATTTCTCTTAACACATGGTTCCTATTACTTGCCAAAAGAAAAATAAACAGAGCTTTAGATTCTTGAGGCACAAACAGACTTTGACATTTCCTTTTATCAGTTTCATTCTTTATCTGCTGTGAATCTGGCTAAAGGTTTCATTGTAGAAATGGATGCCAGAGATATTGGGGCTGGAGGCGTTCTCTTTAACTCAAATGACAATAATGGAAGGTGCAATCGTTGTCCTTTTTTATTTCAAGACTTCAAGTATAGAAGAGAATTATGACATTACTTTGTTAGAGCCTTAAGGGAGTAGGTTGGCTCCTGAAGAATAGCATTACATAGGTTTGCATATATATCTCAATATCCTGATGTATCACCAGAATGTGAACTACTTTGAGGGAACGCTTAGCAACAAGCTCTGTTTTATTCTTACCCTGCTTTTGCAAATTATTTACTACTCTTCTGGAATGAAAAATTAAAATTGTATGAGGATGGAAAGAATAGGAGTGAATTTATTTAGATTTATACTTTCTTTTGTATATACAAAAAAGGAGTACAGGACAATGCATAGAAAACTGCATATTCAATTCAGTATTAATGTAAATGCCAGAGTTGGAAGAATTTTTCTTATGGGCCCCACAAAAATCTTAATTATTATATTATCACATTATGTTTCTTCTCATTCTAAGAATTAATACATTTGACTGTAAATTCTACTTTAAAAAAAAAAAAGCAACAATATAATATATCATAGCAGGATTTTTGTTCACCTCCTCATTTTTGCCATGGCTGGGTATTCTTCTGAGCTCTGAACTTTCTCCTTCATATAAAGAAATGGTAAACTCTTCCAGTAATCTTTAAGATGAATAATGTCAAAAATGTATAACATTTCTGGACTACAAAGAAACTTGATTAGGGTAAAGAGTCATAAATGTGAGTCTTGACTGTTGATATGCATTTAGACAAAATTGGGCCTAAACATGATAATTATTTGTGGCCCTATAGTTACTTATAAATAGAATATATCTCATATAGAGCTGGGCACCAATGGTAGTACAGCAAGGCAATGACAGCAGAGCAATATGGAACTAGTATAACGTCTGTGCCCACCTTGTGGGTCCATGGCAGGGAAGTAGGGTGTTTGGATATGCAGTAGAAAAGGTAGCTGGAAGTCTAAGATAATTCCTAGGCAGCACATTTGTGTGGTTGATAGAAAGGTGATGTTATTGACTGTGAGTAAGACCTGAAGGACAGGAGAAGATGTTGGAGGAAATATAATGAGTTCTGTTTTAGAGAGATTCAGTTTTAGGTGTCACTGTGACATCCAGGTGGAAATAGCAGAGAGGGATATAAGTTATATATAAAAATATATGAGATGAGAAAGGGAGAATCATGTAGTTGTGTTCTAGGAAATTATAATGTTCATACTCACATTTCAGCTGTTTAACAAGCATTGTTATATTACATACAGTGTTGCCATTTGCAGTTCAGATAAACCATTGTGAAGACTGAATGAAAAGGATTAATCTTATTTCTGACACAAAACAAGAAAAGTTAGATATGTGCCTAAATTAGTGCAATAGCCATTTTCACAGAAAAGGATGTTTTGCATGCATCTGTCTAGATGGAAATGGTACATTTTGAAATGGAGAAAGCCAGTGTCTGTGTTTCTTTGATATTAGGCCTCAATGTCCCAAGCCTAAAGTGACAAGGGAGATGGACACAAAACTCCAGAGCAGAGATTTATTAGCTGAAAAAATTATGAATCACGCTCTGTCAGCTCTAATCTGCTGCCTCATACAGTTGCCGTCTCCAGATAGACTGCGGTCTCAGGCATCTATAAATGAGCATTTTAGGTGACATAGTAATTACAGCAACCAGACTCTTTAAACGTAAGAGAGTACATTTACTATAAATATTAATGCCGAATATGTCATTAAAGAAGGAAACAAAGCAAATTCCACATAACAAGTAGGTTTTATGAACTAAGACTCATTACTAGGAGTATTTTGCCTTCATTTATTAGGTTGCACCATCACATAAAGTGACACCTCGGGTCATTTATGTAGACCCCCAAATGGAAGTTTGAGACAGAGGGCCACCAAATCATGTCCCTTAGTACTTATTCAAAGAGAAATTCTGTCTATGGTTTGGCTGTTCTCTGTCTCTAGTGCTGGATAAGAAAAATTGAATGCAAAATGCGAACAACAGTGCTAGAGCGCAAGGTAGCCCGGTACTTTGCCATAGGTCAAGCAGTATGTATAGGACACCATGGCAGATTGTGACCACCAGAGCTCCCTAACCTGTGCATCTGAATGTGTAAAGCTGAGAAAAGGACTAGATAAATTGTCAGAATGGACCTTATGTTACAAAACTATGCAGCTGTCCAATTGGGGAAAGGATAAGGCCTATCCTTAAGGGATATGAGGGCAGTATCTAGGGTACAACACACTGGGCTAAATAATATTTTATGTTCCTTAACCAAGTAAAGGTACAAGGTCTAAGGGAATGTGCATTTATACAGGTCTGGGATCACAAGATGAATCATTTATTTTTAACCAGGATGCAAGTGCTAGAACACTAAGGGGTGCAAAAGAGTCACTGTAAATTGGGAGCGTGTGCAACTGACCTGAGATATTTGATTTTGATTTGAATAAGAGATATGAGGAAAAGTAGCTGGGGCTATAGAATGTACATGTTAATTAATTAGAACCACAAATATGAATATTTAATTAAATATTCATGACTATTTAAATATTCCACTCCATTTAGATGAAGAGCCATAAATATAAATGGCTTCAACACCAAAGGTCACATACATGCTTTTCTTTATTGATGCCAATAATTCTTTCTAAACCTGTAACAGTAAATAAACACATGGGAGCCTGGACAGAAACTGCAACTCGTTTTCCAAACATTTTTTTCCAGAATATTTCCTATGTGCCTAAACAATTGCCTGCTACTAATGACACGTGCCGTTCATGCAAACATATTAGCACCTTTCATTAGGCTCTACAGAAAGAGGAAATATTATATTCCCAGGGGTCCAGCTGGTCAAATGTACAATGGAAGCTGGGAATTTTAATCTATTTCCTTTACTTGACAAATCTATTTCCCATCATTGTGATTGTACGACACAGACCATAATGATGTGTGTGAGGCTGTTGAAAGAATCCAAGGCTGTTGATTATAACAAGTGCGTCTTTCATGTAAGCATGGGAATAGTGTGAAAATTCCTACTTACACTTCCATTCCTTTGATGTTCCAGACTGGTGGCAGCACAACATAAAAACTATTTTTATATACTGTGTGTATGTGTGTGTTATATATATATGTTTAGAATTCCTTGTAGTTTAATTTATTTTTCTGTGGGTGCAGGAGTTGCTCACGCCCCCATGGGCCTCACTGGTGATTTGGCAGCACAAATCGAGGACAGGACATAAAAGATTTGGCCAGTTGGGTCAGTGACATGAAAGGAAGGGAAATGCACAGTGGCAATTCAAGTCAAAACTTTCTTGTAGCATTTTTCATGGGCAGGATCTACAGAAACAGGGGGTCAGCAATCCCTAAGTTAAGGAGTAACCATGAAAAATGTCAGGATCAGAGAAATTATAATCATCTTGAAAAAACCTTTATGTAAAAATCAATGGCAGAAAGCATTTTAATGACTCCGACTGCTTATACAGTATTATGGCAGTTGCTCTTTTCATTTGAAAATTAAAAAATATTAAAAACAATAAGTTTACAATAAAGTGTTAAAGGGGCATAGTTTTAGAAAATATGGCACACTGCGGGGCCCATTTACTTAGTTTGAGTGAAGGAATAGAATTAAAAAAACGTCGAATTTCGAATGATTTTTTTGGCTACTTCGACCTTCAAATACGACTTCGAATTGAACGATTCGAACTAAAAATCATTCGACTATTCGACCATTCGATAGTCGAAGTACTGTCTCTTTAAAAAAAACTTCGACCCCCTATGGGGAAGGTCCCCATAGGCTTTCTATCAATTTTTAGGTCGAAGAAAAATCGTTTGATCATTGGATTAAAATACTTCGTATCGAACTATTCGAAGGATTTAATCCTGCGGTAAATCCTTCGACTTCGATATTCGAAGTCGAAGGATTTACATTTGGCAGTCGAATATCGGGGGTTAATTAACCCTCGATATTTGACCCTTTGTAAATCTGCCCCTGCATGTGTAAGCATGTCACTCATCTGCTTTCTGCTACGAAATATCTGCCATTTATGAAAACAAGGTCAATTAATTTTTCCCTCTACTTTTACCAAAAATGTCCCCCCAAAAAGTGTTAATGCACATACTGGAAAGACATTTACACAACAGAACCACTAACTTCTGACCCCCCCCCCCCCATTTCTCTGCCAGTTAGGAAAGAACACATTAATACATTCTTTTTCTTATTAAACTCATATGTTAGAAAATCGACCCCCTTTGCTGTGCTGTAGAGCTTGGGAAGAAACCCTCAGCTGCAGGGAGGCAGAAGCTTTTCAAGGTCTGTGTGAAGTACAATCATGCACTGCTTGTTATCAAAATGAAAAACCAAACTGATACATCTCTGCTGGTGGGTGGTAAGCATGGTTGTGTATGCATCACTTCATAAATATTCTAAATACTACTGTGCGCATTGCACGCTGATGAACAGAGTGATGAGGTTTATTTGAGATGCAGTTGTGTTTGTTCCATTCAAAGATTACAATTATGTCATTGATATGATTTCAGAAATCTGGGAATATATTCCTATTATGTTAATTCATATTGACTGTATCTTTAATAATAACCGTGTGCTTGCTGCTTGGCAACTGAAGCTCAACATTGATGCCATTATGCAAAGTCCTGGCATCTATTAATATCAGACTTATGAATAGGGATGCAACTTATCCATTATTTAAGGATTTGGCCGAACCCCAAATCCTTTGTCAAAGATTTGGCCGAATACAGAACCACATCCAAACCCTAATTTGCACATGCAAAGTAGGAAGATGAGGGGGGGGGAAGAACCACATGCTGCTTGTGCATTTAAAACATTTTTACTTCCTTGTTTGTGTGATGAAAAATCACATGATTTTTTTGGATTAGGATTTGGTTTGGCCAGGCACTTGACTTCGGCCGAATCCTGCTGAAAAAGGCCAAATGTTGAGCAAATCCTGACCCAAATCCTAGATTTTGTGCATCCCTAGTTATGAGTATTCTTCCATTTCTATTCTCATGTAAGGTATTTTACATGTTCGGTAAGTACCTGAGATTGATGCAATCTCTCCATTAGATGTCTTCATACTGCTCCCCTGCTGCACAACTGTCCCTCTCAGTTATAAACAGTTTTCTCTTTACCTACATTACCTTGCATAATAATGCTGTGCCACCCAGTATATTATTCTCTTGGTTTCATACAATCCTCACCATTCCCCATTTCTAGCTGCGAACACCTAAACAGAATTATATCCTTCTTCCTGATGCTTAGTTACTAGGTAACATTGGCAAGGAAATATTCAGTTATAATTGCAACATGTTAGATAATGTCAGTTCTAACAAATCTCATTGGAAAATATCCTTGTGTCTACTTTGTAAAAGTTAGGGCACACAGAAGAATCAGTGAAAGTTTTTTTTGTTCCTTAAAAAACTGCAGTGATCTCATATATAAAAAATATATGCAATGCTAGAGTCTTAGGTTTGGTTGTAGCCAGGTTTTGATTAGGTTTCCATTGGGTACTCTGGTTTCCTCCCACTTTCCAAAAACATACAGTAAGGTTAATTGGCTACTGATAAGAAATGACTATAGTGTGTATGGATATGATGGGGACTGTAACAACCTTACCTGGTGGTCTAGCGGGAGGGGGTCTGCAGGGACGCCTGCAGCCCCCTCGGCGGGGACGCCCGCCACGTTGCTCCTCTGGGCCGCAAATGGGGAATGGTTAGGGCGCGCGTGGCGCGTTTCTTCCTGATTTATGTGCGCATGCGCGCTGGCGTGTGACGTCAGCGCGCAGTGGCGCGAAATTTAAAAGTATTAAAGGCACAGTTTGGATTTTTCACATTGCCCGTGATAGGATTTTGTTTCCTGGTGCTTTGAGCCTTGTGCTATCTTCTGAACCTGTTTGTTCCCTGTTTTTGACCCCTGCCTGGCTGTTTTGACTATTCTGACTTCTGGATTCTGACCCTTGCCTGATTACCGACTACCTCCTCTGATTAACCCTCTGATTGACTTCCTGGTCCTGACCCTTGCCTGACTGATAACGTTTATTCTCTGCCTGCCTCGACCCGGCCTGATCTGACTACTCTTTTGCCTAAACGCCTTGTACTACGATCTTCTGTCCAAAGACTTTGCTTTACTGTCGTGCCCCTCTGCCTATCCAGAACCCTCATCTTGCACCTCTCGTTTAAGTCTAGGTGGCATCCAAGTAAGCCGAGGGCTCCTCCCGAGGCCCAAAGGCGGTCACACTACTGGTGAAGCACGAGCCGAGACCAGGGTGCCTGGTGTTTGTTCTGGTGTTGGGTGCCGACCGTGACAGGGACTTTGTAAGCTCTGCTGGGCGCAGGAACTGATGTGAATAATATATAACTTCTGTAAAAGCGGGGGGGGGGGATATTTTGGCACTATATAAAATAAAGTCTAATAATATGATTAGAAGATATCTTGCTATATTACATTTTTACTACATTTTTAGATGACCAAGACTTGTCAACAGGTTTTCCAGGAAATGTACTTCTCTGTGGGAAGTAAGGGAAGGGAAGAAGTCATGAATTTCCTTTAAAATTACTCTGGAATAATCTCTCAGAAGTGGAGAGTATACCTGGATACAGATGTGGTGGCGGGTGGTAGTGAATGGGAGTTTTAGTTTCAGACTTTCTACAGAGATCCAAATATTAGGCTTGTCAAACAAAAGTAGAGCTGACTTTAAGCAGAGTGTAATGAAGACCACAGAGTTGATATGAAACTCTGAAACACAAGAGCAGACGGGTAATTCAATTTACTACAAGATACTTAAAAATGTATCAGACTGTAAAACTTAATGCACTTTTAACAGTGTTATCACTATAAATGAAAATGACATTTTTTCATTGAAGAGTTCTTCCCATTTATCATCTGAACGGTCCTAAGAAGATCAAAATATTTTTTGGCAGTGGTTAGGTTCCACAGCAGTGGCCAAGCATGAGCACAAATCAAAAAAGAATTTGGGGTGAATGTTAATGAGCTCTTCTGGTTACTCTTTGACCATTATTCCAGGGTAAAAGCAATATTTTAATTATCTCTACCCTATTAGTATAAGTGTACCTTAACTAATGAAAAAGCCCTGAAAAAGATGAAAAGGGCTAAACATTCTGAAAGATGATTATATTCTTTAGTCAAATTCTTATATATAGTCAGAACATTACTAACATCACTCGACATATTCTATACACTCTGGCATAGAATTAATGAAAATAAATGGAATTAGACTTGGGCGTCTAAACATGTCAAATGGAAATGGAGAATACATGGAAAAACATTAAAACAGATCCATAGAATTCAGTTTTCTAATGTGAGAGCTTTATACAGAGATCAACAAGTTGGTGTTAAACCTTGCAGTGTTGAAAGAACAGAGAATTCTGATCTAGTATATGTCATTAGTAATGTCTTTTGTTCTCTTTGCTACTTATAAATATAAATCCACTACAGCTTCACTTACAGAAAATATTACAGCTTTAATTTGGTGCTACTTAGTGATGGGCGAATTTATTCGGCAGGTGCGAACTCGCGGGGAATTAGCGTGATTCGCCACCAGCGAATAAATTCGCGAAACCCCCATGAAAATTCGAAAATTTGAAGTTATCTGCCTTTCACACATTTTATATTTTTATACTTTTCACCGTTATATCCTTAATTTACATACAGCAGCCTAAACATTTATTCTGTTTACACTAATAAAGAACCAGATAATAAAGGCTTCCTCTTTTTAAACAGACTCAAATCTAGTTCACCACTTTATATATAGAGGCTGGTTGATTTAAGAGAATGCCAATAGATAGAACTTGTGAAAGAAAAGAAAAGCTCAGGACTGAATGGTGTTCATCCCAGGGTAATAAATGATCAGAGGTCTAGTTTGACGTCTGTATTAGGAAAATTTTGAAGAATACTGAAATGCATATGAAATTCAATAGAATATACAATGAGTATATGCCAAAGTGTTTTTGAGCTCAGTAGATCCTACCAGACAAGTGAGCAGAAACCTAGCCCTTGAAGTTACAGTGGATGTAATTTACTTTGTAGTATGTAATAGCAAACTATATGACAATAATATGCTGAGAGACAAAATATATAGCTACTACATTTTATAGAACAGGAAATTGACTACATTATTCAAACAAATAGATGTAATTAATTAAATGAATATATCCTGATAAAAATACGTTCTTATTTGAGCTGGCACTATATGGCTGATACATGGGACATTAATTGAGACACCTTCCCCGTTTTCTTCCTCTGTGTACACAAAGTGAGCTTACACAGCAGAGAACATGAACATGTCATGACATTCACTTGGCTAAGTTTGAATTTCTCAGATAAGCACATGCCTCAGAAGCTTTAACAGCAACATGACATTGGCTAGAGGGCTAGCTAAAACACATATTATAATTAGTGGTAATGAATAGAACACTTTCTAGTTGGACCAGTGCTTTTTGGAGAACCTCATGGGTCTGTCCTTGGTCATGTGTTTATTTTAATTTATTGAGAAACGACCTTAAGGTGGGTAAGTATTGTCTCTGTGTTTGGTGATGATTCTAATTTGTGCTGAGTGATTGAATGAAGCAGCAGACTAGCCAGAATACTGGCCCAAGGTTGATACACATAAGAAGGTTATTAATTGGGACAAAAACAACATAAATGCTAGTTATACACTTAATGGAATGAATTGTGTTGGGCATCCTTTACTGGGAAGGATTAGGACTTAGCATGCATGACAAACTTGTAAACTGTAGCCAGTGCAGAAAAGCATAAATGTGTTTTTTAATATAGATGCCTAGTAAGGCCTCACCTGTATGTAGAGGATTTGGTTTTTGGTACCAGTTCATGAGAATATATTAATGAATAAAGTGACATGCAACTAAAAGATTTCTCTGAATAAACCCTTTATGTTTTCCTTGTTTTCATATAAAATTACTTGTGAGGATGAAATATGACACAATAAGGCTATGAAATCACTTTCATACATCAATATAGTTTTGTTTCAGTAGTAAGTAGGAAAAGATCTGAACAACAGAATGTAGTATACCATAAAATATTTGTTCCTAAAAGATGGCCATTGCATGATTAATGAACTACAAGGTAAAATGAAAGAGTATATCTCACTGCTGAATGTATATCACATTAATCACCAATGAGGAGCTATTTGAAAGCATTCTGCATGAAAGCTATTTAGGGCTAAGTTTATTTGTCATATGGTAATGTCTTACTTGGGGATACCTTAGCCAGGCAGTGTATTAACTTAGCTAAAAGTGTGTTTAACCCCTTGGGCTAACCATGCTGGGAGCGACAATATCATAGGCTCATTATTGCATACAGCCAATTTGTGCATTAGCCATTTATTTAAAAAAATGTTTAGGACATGTAATATTTGCAATAGAGGGAATTATAAAGAAGTGTCTAAAACACCACTCTATACTCTGCAGAAGGGCTACTACCTTATAAAGACTATGGGGGGATGTAATTTGTTTTGCTAGTACAAAAAACCTGTGCACTTGCGAACATTAGCAAACATGTTTGCATACTTTTTGACTGATTAAAGTCCTCAACAACTTTACGGAGGACAGTAGTGGTCAAAATGTTCACTTACTCATCCTAACACTTCATGTTTTTTAGGGCTATCCTGCAAATGCCTGATACTCAGAGCTTATGACTGGAGGGCATTTTAATTTGTTTCTAAATCCCTCTGTTGACTGTTATAGCTGTGAAAAGATTTTTTTAAACTGCACTTGCACTTCCAACAAAGAGAAGCAAAAGAATGCACCAGACAATCTGCACCAGGGCTGTGGATATTTTCCTTTTTTCAGAGTGATAGCCTGCAAAAGTCCTTAAAAAAATGTTTTTGGTAACCAGTTTCCCCAACATTTTCTAACATAAGGAAAATTAAGGGGCAAATATATGAAAGGTCGAGGTGAATTTTTTAAATGAAAAAAAATTTGAATTCCAAGCTATTTTGTGTGTACTTCGACTAGGGAATAGTCCAAATTCAATTTGAATTTGAAAAAAATTTGAAAATTAGAATATCGAAATTTATTATGTACTATCTCTTTAAAAATCCAACTTCGACCATTCACCATCTAAAACCTGCCGAATTGCTGTTTTAGCCTACGGGGGACCGCCTAGAACCTATTTGAAGTCAATTGGTGGACTTTGAAAAATCAAATTTGATCGAATTCGCTATTACTTCAATTCGCACGATTTGAATTCGGCTGAATACGGACCTATTCAATCAAAAACTGACCTATTCGACCAAAAAAAAAAACTTCAACTTAATTTCGGTTGGTCTTTTTGGATTTGAATTTCAAAATGTTTTCAATTCAAAATTCGACCCTTGATAAATATGCCCCTAACTATACAGTAGCCTCATATGTAGGACATTATAACAACTCTAATGTCTTTATTAAGGTTCCCTGGACATGTGTAATTAACAGTGGAAATGTAATGTATTTGCTGCACCATATAACATAAAGACGTCCATTCAACTTTAAATTTCCGGCCGTATGCCAATGAACTTGAGAGCAAGACCTCTAGTGAATTTGCGCTAGGCCGAAATGAACTCTAGAGCATCTTCGCTTTGAATTGCTCGCATTGGCCAATGAACCTCCAAAATTCAGCCCTGTGCAAATTCAGTAAAGTGCAGATTTTCCTGAACGATACCTCTTTCGCCAGAGTTGACTTTGGCAACTTAGACCAGGTGAAATGCTATAAAGCAGCTAGATCTTCCTCAATCTTTTGTCACTTACATCATATCCTGTGTGCCGAAAATGCATTAAAGTTCCAAAAATGACTTTTTCCTTTTTTGAAGCGGGATTGCCTGCAAAAGTCCTAACAAACTTTATTTGGGGAACCGGTTTTCTACAGACATTTCCAAACATATGGAACATTCAATTTACAGTGGGCTTATGTGTATAGCATTCTGTAAATTCTTTTTTATTTATTAAGGTTCCCCGGACGTTTGTGGTAACTTCAAGCATTGGCACCAACATTTATAATTAAGACCTCCATACAACTTTAATTTACCCACTACATGTAAATTGACCTAAGCGCAATATCAGTAGTGAATTTTCGCTAGGCACAAACAAACGCTAGCGCATGTTCGCTATGAAATGCTTGCACATAGCTAAGTCACCATTGTTCCGCGCCCAGGGTGCAACTTCGCATATTAGTGAATTAGCATAGTGGTAGCAAATTTGCACTTGGCAAATTGGTGCGATGCTTGCAAAGTGGTTGCTAACAACAATTCGCCCTTTAGTGAATCTGCCCCATAGATGGGACAGGTGTGTCTGATATTTCTGATGTAACATGCCCTAAACACCATTTACTTCAAACGGAAAAGTAATAAAACAATATAGTGGAATTTTATGAAATTACAGGCACAATTAATACATGATATACTGTAGGAAATAATAAAACTAGGGGTAGTCTAATTAACACATCTGTTAAGTGGATGAGATACTGAATGACAAAACAATACAAGATGAGATAACAACACCCCCACATCAATTATAATGACTCAGCAGTTACATCAAAAACAATTTATTTGCTTTTGCTTGAGAAGCAGGTTTGGAGAAGCAGCTTGTGTCTAGCTTGATGCTATATTGTTCACTTTTCTGAGGCTTCTATATTAAAAAAAAACTTGAAGAAAAGAAAATTGAATATTGCCATCACGGCATTAATCTATATCACTATAGTCTTATCAGTACAGTACAGGTAAGGATCTCTGTTACAGTCAGTGTGTTCACAAAGAAAGCCAAATGAAGCATGGCTGGAGGAGGTGATGTTATCAGATACTAGAATCCTCATTATATGGATATGTTGCCTCATTGTCTGCTGTCAGCTCTCACATACAGTATAATAATCCAATCCAAGAGAATCCAATAGTCTTTTTATCAAGTTCCCATAAATAGATGTAAATTTATTGGAAAGATTTCTAAAAGCTCAGATATTTGAGCTGCGATATTTTCTAGAAGAAAATCACCCAATTGGTCCAGCTACATTATACGTGGTGCCAGCTGCTGCTTCTTACCTCTTTCTGTGCCAAGAAACGGATATTTATGCAGGAGTTTCTGCAAGAGGGAGAAGCCATCTGCATAGAGATGGTACGACAATATACATACAAGGTACTCTTACAGAGAATAGGGGGATTTAAAAGATGTTCATTATGGTATAAATTACTTATTGCCCAAAAATAAAATGATTACATGGCATGGCGCATGTTTCGGTAATCATATGCGTTGTGGTAGATGATGGCAGTGTACTGAATAAGGTGCATTGCAAACAGGGGTGAGTGCATGGTAAAGGGTAACTCCAGCTCTTGTATTATTGTTGTCACTTATAGAACAGAAGTGAAATGTAAATGGGAGTGTGATGGCTTTGATGGACTGTATTTATTAGGTGTTTTGCTTCTGTCCAGGTGCAGGTGTACAAATATATTCATTGTAAAGGAGATAAGACAGACAGGTACAACTACACCCATGTCCAGGGTGGTTGTTCCAAGGGTTTCTCAGTGTATGTGCACTTGCATACAACTTATCAGAAAGGGCACAAGGGACGCAACAGGGCAATTTTATGAACATGTACTGTAAGACCTCAATCAATACGTGCATCTTTTTTTAGCAGAGCCATTCTTGCACTAGCTGTTGTAAATAATAGAGTTTGAGATGAACTGGGGCAAAATTTATCTCCCATCAAACTTTTCCACTTTTACCAACCCACAATACATATATTTACATAGGCAGTTCAAGGGGGAAGTGGAATGTTGGCTGCAATAAAAAGGATCAAATATTATTGATCTACATGAGGGAGGACTGGTTGTTTCTCCTATATTGTAGAAATAGGGTGAATGAATGCTTCAGTAATTTAGAGGTAGAGAGAGCTGAAACAATAACTGGTGCCATTTTACAGGACATTAGCAAGGAAAACAAGGTTAGGACCATGTGATCATGTGATGAGTGTAACCCTGAGAAAATAATCAAAGAATTCCATCCTAATTATAATTTCATACTTTAGTTTTTAGAGAATCGGTGTTGGATATCATCCTTGTGTTTTGAAAATCAATGCTGTAATATATTCCAATGCTATAACAATCCTAAAATATCCATTTAGAAGCCTAATTTGAAATGATAAATTTGGTGAAGATGTGCATCTCTTTGGTAAATGGCAAAAGCTTTTATTCATTGGAAGAATCAGAGATGGTGAATGCATATTAAATGAGGATACATCAGTGTGAACTTCCAATGTAGTCTGAAAGCATTCTTTTTAGGCAACCTTAGTTCTTTAGTTCATATTGACTTAGCATTTGGCAGATTGAGTTCTGTTCCTAGTAATTATGCCAACTGTACTTTTCCTAAAACAAAAATGATCTTCTACCAGATTTTCATTTCTTCTTTCGTGCCCACTGTGCCTCTGGTTACACTTTCAGATCTTGTTTTCCTTTAAATTAATAGACAAATTCCCTTATGCTCTGATTTTCTGTTCCCTTGAAGGGTAGGTGATGACCTTTTTTCCCCATTTCTCTTGAGGCAAAGTTTTTTGAAAGCGCGTTTGCAGCCTTCTGTAATAACATACACATTGAAAGTTTAAGGACAAAATTGCCTCTTCTTTTTATTCAACTTATTGGTAAGGATCAGATATCCCAGAAATATGATACTGTTTTTTTTTATTTTACATAGCCACTGTATGCAGTGTTCATATTTGCATTCCATTTTGCTTTTAAAGTTTCAAAATCTTAGAAAATATCCTTAAACTGAGAGAAATAGGTTTCATTATATCTGTGGTGTAGTGGCCTGAAATTGCTTCTACCCTTCTTGAAAATCTTGGTGTGCCAACTTTTTGAAATATGTTTGAGGTCACATCCACGTCATAGCCTATCAATCTTGCTAAAAAGAAATCCTGACCCTGACTGCAGACAGTTTCAGAGATTTCGGTAGATATCTTATCTCACTTTCTAGATAAATACAATGGTGGATTAGAAGATATTATTTAAGAATTTTGTTTTTAAACTCTCGGTGGCAAAAGTTAAATCTTTACCTGACTTCTTTTAACAGTTTTGAGAAACGTATCAGTGTTTCCTGCCTGGCGCAACAACTTGAGTATGAAAACTAAAGAGCATATCTCCTGCATTAGTAAATTAGCTCAGATTTGATGAACCTATTGTGGTTAGTCTTCTCCAAAATCCTGTTACAACTCTTTGTTCTTTTCAGTAAAACGTTAGCACATGTGGACTATGAGCCAATAGCTATATAAATGCTGTGGGATCATTATCTATGGAGACACAGAGTTAATTCTTGCATAATTCCTTCTGTCTGAATTTCTATGTTGCGCCTGCTATAATTTATAGTTTAGCACTGATGGATACCAGCAATAAGTACATGAGGATCAATGGAAAAGAGATTGAGGGCATCCTCTGAATAGGTGTCTGTCTGCACCTTCTACATCAGTAGTTGACCCCGGGTCCTGTCCTTTCTGCATTGTTTGTATCAAATGAAGGAACAAATAATATTATGTTTTTAATGAAATATCCTTTTAAAAGGAAAGGAGCTAAACACTGTATAGCACCTGTAGCAGTGATGAGAGTGCATTGATGGTGGGTGCTGTCATCTTAGTGATGAGAAATTACAGATTTAATGATGTATGGAATTACTGCAGCACAAAAGTTCAACAAAAATGTTTATCATATACATATTTACATTTTATCTTTGTATATTTTTATAAGATATGCATATTATATTTTAATATTTATTTTAATTTATTTTGCAACTTGAAAAATAAAAGCACATTGGTTGTATTCTACTGTCATATAGGAGAATCATCCAAGCCCAGTTTAATTAGGCTGAAAGAGTAGCTTTTTTATTATGCTATAGCTATTAGAGAACTATGAGGCTTTCCACCCCCCCCCACACATACACACACATATATATAGCAATCCATCAAACATTGAGGCACATTCTAGGGTATAGTTGGCTTTTAAAATGTCTAAAGGGAGCAAAGGATGAATTTTAGTTCTAAAATTGGAGCCTTACTCCTCTTCCTCATAAAACTCAAGAGCAGCTATGTAACATTGAGCAATTAACCAATAAGATATACAGGTTTCCGAAGGACAATGAAAACCATATGTCTAATGAAATATTAGGTTACCACTGACAGATTTGTTTTAGGTTTAAAGGTATTAAATATTCAGCCTGACAGATGAGAGATGGCATTAGTTATGGCGACTGGCCAATGATTTGAATAGAGATGTTTAATATCTCAAGGGTCACTCATCTGGTTATTGCTTTATAGATCCTTTAGCAAGATAAATTATTTTAAAATATACACTTAACCTGACAGGGGTACCTCTGAATTACATAAGCTGTGAAACAGCGGGAGAATTTGAATAGTTAATTATACTTGAGTATGCTCAATAGCATTGTTCGACCATACTTTACACAAACGTTGGTGCTCTACAACTTCCAACACATTATCAAAGATTAAAAGGAACATACAACTTCCATATGCTGACCAATGTGCAACACCCTAGTTCTTCAAAGCATTCATCCCAAATGTAATCATAGATGCAAGAGGATTCTCCAATAAAAATCATCTCTACTAGCCCTATTTCAGTTATCTCATATTGGGATTACTTTGCAGTTTTTGCTCCATGCTAAAAACCCTTGGTGACAACCATCTAAAACCAAAAATAGCCATTCAAGACTAAGCAGAGCAGGCAAGAGTCTCCTTGAAAGATCCTCTTGTATCAACAGGGAACTGGAGAACGCTGAAAAATAAAATGACATGCAGTCCAGAAACATCAGGGATGGAAATATTACTGTCCAATAAAACTTTTGTCCAACTCCCTATGGCCAGCAGCCAAATAAATACTATAGGACCCCCCAGTGACAACTTGCGCACAACCAAATCTGTCTTGTGATCATCAGTAAATGGATTAAACAAATGTTTCTAGTACCAAATGGCTGAACAGTCCTGCCTATTTTTAATTACACAGTAATATTGCATGCAAAAATTGCAGGATTTCTCATCTACCACTGCAAGGAAGGACCATTTCAAGCATTCTTTAGCATTGTTAAATATGGAAGCATGCAATGGAAGAGTTTCATGGAAGGTTCATGTCCATTTTAAGATGATTTTTTTTAACCTAGAGGTAACTATTCATTCTGTAATTTATCATGGTTCCTCTGATGTCCATGTGTCCATACTAAACACATTAGTGTCAGACCTTAGAAGCATGACAATGGCATACTGTCTATGGGACAACATGGCAGGCACCCTATGTGAGGGGACCAAAACTGCAAAACATATATCACTGCTTTCTTTTAAATTTCGTCTGTGGATTAAATGTGTGACCATCATGATGGTGGATTCCTTTAGATTACTCAAAATATTTTTTACCATGTAAACTCTCTTTGCCACTGTATCTTTAAATCGCCAATTAACATGTAAAATTAAAATCTGAAGTCCACACTTGGTTTTATTAGTGTCTGTCAAAGTCCAGATGTAGATTTTCCTTTAAACTGGCCTACTGTTTGATGGATTTACATCGGTGGTTACATAATCCACAGTATTTAAGGCACTAAATTATCTCCCTCTTGCCCTCACTTCTGTGGCGGAGCAGTAAATCACAAGAAGAACATATATCCCAAGCCGTCAGCTGCCAAAATGCTTTACACAAGGGAAGACCTTTGTGGGATGTTCGGTGCCCTGATACTTAAAGCTCAAAGTGAAAAACCTTTCTAGACAGCAGTAATAATATTGGAATGTGAGAGTTAAAAAGACAGATCATTCTACCAAGAGAAAGTCTGTAATGTAAGTCTGCAGGGTTAAAACTTTTTTTATGATTACACGGATAACATCTTATAATAAGAAAGGCCTTTATGCAGTTCATTTAAATAATAACATTAACAACCCCCCTCCCACTATAAAAAAAACTACATTTTAATGCCTCCATTGCCCCCAACCCCCCCGCCCCTGAGAACTGAGCAGCATAGAGAATTCTCACTTCAATACATAGCCATCTGTGTCCATAACAATATCATTGCCGTTGCTGGTGACTGGCAGGATATTTCTGCTATTCCGACAGAACGTGTTTATCACGAGAGGAGCAATATCCAATATTGTCCCGTTTACAGTTGCCCTAAATCCTCATTTAACTAAAGGCTTATTAAGTCCTTTTTAGTTCTATGTTAGCTGAGATACAGGCAGATATTGAAAGCTATGTATTTGTTGATCAGGGTCAATTTACTCTAATTTGGGTCAAATGCTTCAGGCAGGAATTTAGCCTGGAGGTTACTGAGCCCTGGAATGTACATTTTCAATTCTCCAGTTAAACAACCCTAATTTCACAGTCTTTACTCATAGTTTAATTGTCCTATTTCATTTATGGGATGCATTACCTGGAAACCTGTTATCCAGAAAGATATGAATTACAGAAAGACAATGAGACTCCATTAAAATGTACCATAGACTCCTTTAAATCAAATAATTCACATTTTTAAAAATAATAATTTTTTTCTCTGTAGTATTAAAACTGTACCTTGTACTTGATTCTAACTAAGATATAACATCCTTATTGGAGACAAAAATGTCCTAATGTTTTAATTTAATGTTTAGATTATTTATTAGTATGGTATGGAGATCCAAATTATGGAAAGACCCCTTCTCCAGAAAGGCCCAGGCTCAGATAATGAGTAAAGTTTTTTTTATGGAAATGTGAATTGTAATAACTATGTCCCTTAGGGCACTATTTATTAAACCTCAAATTTCTGTGGTCGAGTTTTTAAAGGGGAATACTCTAATTTTTACAGGAAAAAAACTCACATTTTTCTAGATTTATAATGCTCTGAAGTTGCTAAATATTTGAATCCAAAAATACTCCAGCTAAAACCTGTCGAAATCATGTAGAAGTCAATGGCAGATGGCCCCTTTAACAATTGAATCGTTTTTTACCTTCAGGATTCTCAATAGTTTTGGGCTGTTTGCGCTGGTTTTTGTTCGATAATCCGATAAATTTGAGTTTTAGGAGTTGCATGATTTGAATTGACGCTCAATTTTGGTGCAATTTTTTTGATTTTTTTAAAAAAAGTCGAGTTTTTTTTATAACCCCCTTAGTATTCAACTAGCATTCATGACCAATCATGTGTGGCATAAGACTCATGAATTTTATTCTTTCTTATCACGTTTCTGCAAGTAGCACAGACTATACTCAGGTACTACTCTCTTTTTAAGGTCAACTACAAATAAGATAAGATGTTAATTCTGAACAAATTCTGTTCCTTTTTTTATTAGGGTAAGGAGACACGGGCGGATTCAGAGAGATTAGTCGCCCCGGAGACAAATCGCCTCTTTTATGTGGTGACAATCTCCCCGAACTGCCTTCCCGCTGGCTATAATGAAAAACGCCAGAGGGATGGTGCTTCATTTTCCGAAGTTGCCCGAAGCACCCTTGTGAGTCAACTTCGGGTGACTTCGGAAAACGAAGCGCCGCAAGTGCCACCTCCCTGGCAATTTTTCCTCATAGCCGGCAGGAAGGTAGGGGAAGGCAGTTCGGGGAGATTGTAGCCCCGAAGAAGAGGCGATTTTTCGCCGGGCGACTAATCTCCCAGCATCTGCATGTGTTTCCTTACTCTTACAGTCATGATGGATTATTTGTGTTAACACACAGTTTTCTTTTATATGTGAGGCAATCTTGTTCTGCTATCATGGACAATAGCCAAAAATATACACCACCGGTTACTACTGTTTACACTACAGTTGATCAAAGCCAAAAGGCAGAGAAGCGATAGGACTGTTTATATTGGCTTTTCATCGGACATATTTCTCAGCAGTATTTATGCGCTTCAGATTAGGGTTACTTAACATAAGGAAGGCTCTTCACATTACAAGGGCAGCTCCTATGTCAAAGGTTCTGTCAGTGTGAACGTAATGAATGGTGAAGGGTTGTAATAAAAATAAACAATTTCTCACAGATTCTTGTAGACACATTTTAGGTGACCAGTCGGCAGTCTAGTTCTGTAAGTGAATACCCAGATAAGTGAATAAAGTTGTACCATGCCTAACAAGCTGTGATAGAATAAAGAGGTGGCTTTAAGAAAAACAGCATAGGTTGCGTGAGAGTCACCTTGGGTTACAAACCCCCTCACGGCCCTCCGGCAGCTCGCGCACCACTGATTCCATGCGGATTCTGGCAGAAAATAGCGTACGGAGGGGGGTGGGGGCCAGCGCCGATCCTGGGGCTGCTGCTGCCTGAGGCAGCATCCTAGATGCCGCCCCCCTCTCCCGCTCCATGCTTAAAAATCAGTGTCAGAGGGGGTCAAAAGGGGGCAGCATTGCTAGTGCATTGAGGCTTTTTGCCGCCCCTTGCAACTGGCCGCTCTCAGACGCCTGAGGCAAGAATCTCACCTTGCCTCACGGAAGGAGCAGCCCTGGGGGGGGGGCAGCCTGCATGTCCCGCACCAGGGCCCGCCCCCCTCTACTTACATTACTGGGGTTACAGGTTCAGTAGAAGTGATCTTAATTCAATGAGGTTATAAAGACTGACACCTGCAATATTTCAAGGCACTAAAGGCAGATTATTGAGTGTAAGCTAAGGCATCGGTTATTTGTATCTTTGATACTGATGAACTTCTACCTTTTGATCTGAAAATGTTTTATGAATAACTCTGTGGAGCTGAGCATGATTTATTTCCCCTTTTTGTCCTCATCTGCATTCTATCTTTGATGCTAAGATGGTGGATCCAAATTGTGCCAGATGCTCTGCTAGACACTCAGATATCATGTGTGCAATAGAGATGCAAATTCTAAATCTCAGATTGGTATTCTGTGTATGAAAAGCTTGCATTCCGGCAAACATTAGAAATGCAATCTCTTCATGTTGTCAAATCTGTCAGTCTGTGCTGACTCCTACATTGGATTGTTTTCTCTCTCCCGCAGCTGTGGTTATTAAACGTATATCTTCTACTATAATTCCACCGTTTGCAGCTTTCTGTCCTGTTCCGTTCAATGGTGTAACTAGAAGCAAATGGGCCCCAGGGTTACATCTGATTTTCATTAGAGTCTGAGGCTGATATCACTTCCATATTTCCTCATGAATGTTGCCTGTATGGTGGCTCCTGCTCATATAAAAACAAATATGTAAATAAACATACACACGGTTGAATTTAAAATCCATGCTATATGTATTGTAGGGAATAACGTATCCATCATAGTAAGTATATTGGATGTTACCTTTCATGATCATAATGTTACGTTTCATGATCATAATGCAAAGGCTTTTGGCCTCATGCTTTCTAATATATATAATAATATATATATTTATATTTTTTTTTTTTAACAAGGGGTTTTGACAAATGGCAGCACTAAGGACAGATTATACCTGATTACATCACTAAGCACTGTTTATAATATATATTTATAATATTCAAGGCTGTTTTGTATTATATGAATACTGGTATGGGACCTGTTATCCAGAATACTTGGGACCTGGGGTTTTCCCAGATAAGGGATTTTTCCATCATTTGGATCTCAATATTTTAAATCTACTAAAAAATATCATTTAAACATTAACTAAATCCAATAGAACTGTTCTGCCTCCAGTAAGGATTAATTATATCCCAGTTGGGACCAAGGTACTGTTTTATTATTAAAAAAGGAAATAAATGGAGGAAAATCGAAGCTAAAGAACTGCTAGTTGGACAACCTCTCCAGAGGCCCCTGTGATGCCGGGGAACCTACGCTATTGCCCTCCCTACCTTCTCTGCACTTCCTTAAAGCCAGCTTGGTTGCAATGTGTGGGAGATTTATCACAACGCACGCAGAAGTGACAGAACAGATGAAACAACATAACTTGATATCTATAGAGAATCAGTTCATTATATCCGACCCACATACAGAAACAGCTGGAATTACTGTACATCTGCTCACACTCATGTTAAACCAGAATCCCCCATCGGTGTGTAAAGGTTTGTCCAGATAGGGATCTACATGCATTGTCCAGCAGCTCAGGAAACCCCAAGACAGAGTGAGCTATTGGCTTGTTTGCATCCCTATAAATATTGCCTCCTTGAGAGGTAGGAAATGCCTCTTGTGAATTACACTTCTCTGTTTATGTTATGCTATAGTCTCTGAGATTCCTGGATTCACTCCACTTAGTATGTCACCTCCCTTTCTACTTCGTTAAGCACCTCCAAAGAAAACACAAACCTCCAAGTCAGGACATTTCTCAGATGCAATCCAAGCGGATCCTAATGCTCACATATCATCAAGCCAAATAAATAAATAATTTCTTCTTTCCCTTCTATGTGTTCATTCCATAGCCTGCCAGCTATTGGAAGCCTTTATACCGTATAGTATGTTTTGAAGTTCTGCACCATTTCTGGGGCTGAAAGGTGGGGAAACTAGGAAAGCCCAATCACAGCCCTCTGGGTTTTGTTGAAACTTATTGCTCTAAAGCCACTGGAAGGCAAACATTTTCCATTTCTGTCCTGATTTCCCATTCTGAAAAGGAAGAAAGAGGCAGCATTACTTGCATACACCTCCTTTATGTAGAAACATAGGCAGCAGCCCTATGCAAGCAATCTATTCTGCACTATAAATGTGCGCTTTAAATGGATTTTGTCATGATTTTTAGGTTGTCAGATTTTTTGGTTCATGTGTCCCTTGAAGACGTCCCAACATGTTGTAAAAATGTTACAGAATGTTTACAATTAACATTTAGTCCTAGTTCCAAGATAATCTAGGGTGGAGAATTTATACTAACCAAATCTAACCCTTACTGGCCTTAAGACGGGCTCCCCCTGAGGGCTTTGGAACTACTAATCGATCTGCTAACTGAACTTTGGCAAAATGGCCAAACACAAAATTCAGTGTTATACATTTACTGTAGGTATATAACCAGCATCGATGTAGCAGACCAGCCAACCTTAGCTCCATAATGGTTCCAGCCTCTCCATGTGCAGGCGTTGGGGCCTTGTTTGATTTCCTCTTCAGGCACTGAACACTCACAACATGTCTAATTTGAGAAGCTATTGACCTTACCTACTTACAGATAAATCTGCTAAGTTATTGAACAATGCCTCGAGGTAGGGATAGACAGTAGCCTTCAGAGGCTAATGGAATAAAAGCATAATCAGTAATTGAGTTGAAAATATATTTGTGATTCATTAGCAGCTTATGAGAGAGATTTCCTTTATCAGGCTGGTGAGGCAGAGCAGAAGCTCTCTCTATTATACTGTGTATGATAAAAAATCTGGTGCTAGCTCCATAAACACACACAAACCCCACACACTAAAAGCCAATGTTACAACCAGATATTAACCTTCCCCAAAGACTGTTAAATGCTACGGTCTGCTTGAATGCTGGAATGTGGAATGCTAGCCTGTAGGAGAGAACAGGGGATTGCTGTTGTTGAAATTAATGTGTTTTTCATTATATGTGTCATATAAGCAAAAAAAAAGAGGCATCCTCCCCCGTGGTTCCATTACTGCAGTCTTGCTTCCCACAGTAACTGAGGCATATAACCATCTTTGTTGCTGAATTCAGATTTCCATAGATGCTCATACAGTAACTGGTAACAGTGTGTGTTGTGTGTGGGGAGATGCAAGGTGGTTTCTGCTTGGAGTCACCCAATCATTCAGACCACACAAGGATTGGGGAACACTGCATGATACATGATAATGTAAGACTAGATGTACTTATATAAATAGTCAATCTAACCTATTTTCTCTTAAAAGCCTTTGGGTTCACCTATTAAGTGGCCATGGCAAAAGAGTTGCCACTATACCCTGGTGACTGCCCAGGGGCGTAACTATAGAGGAAGCAGACCCTGTGGTTGCAGGGGGGCCCAGTGAGACCCTAATTAATTAGCAATTTTAATATATCTTGGTAAAATAGGCCAATTTATAAATATTTTGGGGCCCTAAATTGAATTTGCTATGGGGCCCAGTAACAACTAGTTACGCCACTGTGACTGCCATATATGCATGTATGTATTTAGTGCATTCCTATTTATTGCGCTCAGATTCAGAGTTAAAAGAGTTAAGATGGCCATACAGGGGCAGAATTAACGTACCATTTCATCCCTTCAGACTTGCCTCCCTGACAAATATCAGCCTGATTATGCGGCAGGTTTAAAATCGCGTCTCCATGCTACAATAGTAGCTCCTCTCCCAATTAGTAAAATTGTCACTATTACTAGTTATACTTATAAATAATTAATACCATTCATTGCATTATACAGACCTTCAAGCACAGGGACAGGACACGTACCCTTCCTTTTATACATATAACCATTAATGCTTATCATATGCTTGAAGAAGCTGCCATATTGTTTGCTTGTTAAAACTCTCCTTACTGAACGAGTAAAAGAGAAAAATAAGTCAATTTATGATCTTTTAGTAAACTGTTGTCTATGAAAACTCTTTACTGTCAATTTAAGGGCCATACATGGAAGTTATGATACTTCAATTAAAGAAAGGAAATTAAATATTTACTTAAAGGGGTTGTTCACCTTCCAAACACTTTTTCCAATTCAGTTGTTTTCAGATTGTTCCTCAGAAATAAAGACTTTTTTCAATTACTTTCCATTATTTCTTTTTTACTGTTTTTCCAAAATCTAAGTTTAAAGCTGAATTTTACTGTCTCTGGTGTTTCAGTCTGACAACTCAGTAATTCAGGCACAGACAAACTGTTACAATTTTGCAACATTTAGTTGATACATTTCTCAGCAGCATCTCTGGAGTATTAGCAACTATTGTATCAATTCTAACAGCTGCCTGTAATACAACCCAGAGATTCTGCTCAGCAGGGACAAAGATAAGAAATGTATCAACTAAATGTATACATTTAGAACAGTTTACAGGGTCGGCGACCCCCCCTCCCAGAGCTGCTTCAGAAGGTGAAAAATGACACTATATACTTCAATATTAGAAAAACGGTCACAGATAGAACATAGAAGTCATTGGAAAAAGTCATTATTTCTGGTGATCTATCTGAAAACAACTAGTTGTTTGAAGGTGAACCAACCCTTTAAGATAAAGGCAATCAGGCTTATACAAGCCTTCACAGGAGAAGAGGCACCATACAGTAGATAATAATAATGAGATTTCAAGGTCACAAAACTTGCTCTAATTTTCATCACAGATGCCTGTAAACAGCCCCAGAGGTCATATTTAAGAGACAAGAAGACCTTCAGTTCAGCAATGAAAAGGACTATGTACAGTAACATAACTAGAGGGGGGCGGGCCCTGGCTCAGGACGCACAGCCGGGCCCCCCCATCCCACTCCGTATGCCCCGGAATCGACTGGAAATGGTTTTGTGCTAGCTGCCAGGGGGCCCGAGGGGGTGCGGGCCCTGGCCCAATCGCTCCCCCTGCTCCCCCGGTAGTTACGCCACTGACTATGTACAGTGAAAGCAATAATACCATACACATTTGTAATTTTAGAGGTTACTTATTTTTGAGAAAATGTTCTTTTTTGATCTTCAGATACTATTTTAGGTTGTTCAAACATGATACTAAAATGGGGTAGACTTCTTTCCTGTAGTGGACTTCTTGTCTCTAGTAACAGTATTGCTCCTGGGTAGGGACTGTGGCTGTGGAATAGCAGGTATAGTAGGGAGAGATGGTGCCTATAGTAGCAGTGGGATAATAGCCTCTGGGAAGGGACTGTGACTGTGGGATAGCAGGTATAGTAAGGACAGATGGTGCCTATAGTAGCATTTGGGATAATAGTCTCTAGAAAGGGACTGTGGCTGTGGAATAGCAGGTATAGTAGGGAGAGATGGTGCCTATAGTAGCAGTGGGATAATAGTCTCTGGGAAAGGTCTGTGGCTGTGGGATAACAGGTATAGTAGGGAAAGATGGTGCCTATAGTAGCAATGGGATAATAATAGCCTCTGGAAAGGGATTATGACTGTGGGATAGTAGATACAGTAGAGAGAGATGGTGCATATAGTAGCAGTATAATAGAGTGACAGATAGATATTAGTGATGAGTGAAACTATTCAATTTTGTTTTGCCGATAAATTTGTGAAAACAGCAAGAAAATTCACAAAATGCACTGACGTCAATGGGCATTTTTTCACTTTAACATTTTATGTTTTTTTGGCCAAAATACATTACAGTCTATGGGTGTTTTTTTAACACGTAATTCCACTAGGTTATCTGTGCATTCTTAGTACCAGGGACACATACTCACTACTGAACTGTAGTGTCTTGCATGCACCACCCAATTGTCCTGCATTTACAATGAAAGGGTGCAATGAAAGGGTGCTCATTAATTACTGCCATTGTTTATATAAAACTAATCAGTGCCTGACTATACCCATAGCAAGCACAGCTACATAACACATTAAACTCTCTTTATGTTTCTAAAACAATTGTAGTGACTAAGAAGCCTGCTTTATTCTGAATTCCTACCATGCTTTTATATTTCATATAAGTGTAACCACAATGTGCTTACAGATTATAAAAGCAGTCCGAGCTCTGTATTGTATATGCAGACACTTTTTGATTTTAACCCATTAAATTATAACTTGAACTATCACCATGTATATTAACACTACTGGACAAACTCATCAAACAGACTCAGGTCCTGAACAGAAATGTGCTGCCTTTGCATCAATTCATTTTACCAGCAGAGTGAGTAATGTATTGCTTGCAATCACCAGCAGGGGGAGCCCAGTATGCAGAAAACCCCCAGCATCTCACTGTTTTTATCAGAACTATTAACATAAAGTGAATATGACATTGCATTTCCTAAATCTTATTTTAATCAGAAGGGGACTTGCAATAACTAGTTTAAAATGAAGCCTGATTTATGATGACTCATTTTATTTGATGAAAACCTTTAAGATTTATTCACACAAAAACCTTTAATAGTATATTACACAAAGTTCGCCCCCCTCCCTGCTTGGAAAGTCAGTGTCTGCATTAACATTGCACTTGGGACTAGATAAACTCGTTTCTTGAATTGTTTGAAGGCACAGTCTATTACTTAGATAGTAATTAGTTTATAATATGATAAGGGTATGAAAAAAATTCTTCTTTTAAAGTTATTTACTACAGAGGCATTTGTAAAAATTTTCCAGCCACTATAATTATGTGTGTACTTCGTATTTTTCACATATTTACATAGCAGCTAATGGTAAAAAGACAATATCCACCAAGCTTAACCTTTTAATTTTGGAAAATGCCTTGAGTTGCACTGACTGCCATTGCTGGGTACATTAACATTTACTATTCACAAGCACTCCTATCTTTGTCCTTAGATCTAGCACTAATATATTCCACAGAGTTTTACTGAGATTATATCTGTTAGTG
Source organism: Xenopus laevis (assembly GCF_017654675.1). Lineage (NCBI taxonomy): Eukaryota > Metazoa > Chordata > Amphibia > Anura > Pipidae > Xenopus > Xenopus laevis. The sequence goes on from NC_054388.1 coordinate 68,715,309, forward strand.
CCCCAGTGGAGCTTAAATGCTAAGGTCCCTATCACATTTAGTTGTTACATGTATTAGGAGCCAATAAAATGGAAGTAGGCCACTTTCCAACCTACTACTAGTGATGGGCAAATCTGTCTCGTTTCACCGAGAAATTCTGGAAACTGAGAAAAATTTGCGAAACGGCTAAAAATTAGCGAAACGCATTAAAGACAAGCCAGACAATTTTTATAGGGATGCACCGAATCGTCTATTTTGGATTCGGCCGAACCTCCGAATCCTTCTCGAAAGATTCGGCCGAATACCGAACCGAATCCGAATCCTAATTAGCATATGCAAATTAGGGTTTGGACAGGGAAAATTTTTTTACTTACTTGGTCTTTAAGACAAGCCAGACAATTTTTATAGGGATGCACCGAATCGTCTATTTTGGATTCGGCCAAACCTCCGAATCCTTCTCGAAAGATTCGTCCGAATACCAAACCGAATCCGAATCCTAATTAGCATATGCAAATTAGGGGTTGGACGGGGAAACATTTTTTTACTTACTTGGTCTTTAAGACAAGCCAGACAATTTTTATAGGGATGCACCGAATCGTCTATTTTGGATTCGGCCGAATCTCCGAATCCTTCTCGAAAGATTCGGCCGAATACCGAACCGAATCCAAATCCTAATTAGCATATGCAAATTAGGGGTTGGGCGGGGAAACATTTTTTTACTTACTTGGTTTGTGACAAAAAGTCACGCGATTTCCCTCCCCGCCCCTAATTTGCATATGCAAATTAAGATTCAGCTGGGCAGAAGGATTCGGCCGAATCCTGCTGAAAAAGGCCGAATCCTGCTGAAAAAGGACGAATCCTGGATTCGGTGCATCCATAAATTTTTATATCCGTGACTAATGCATTAAAGTCAATGGGCGTCCAAATAATTTAACATTTAACATAATGTAACATTTTTTATGCGTGCACCAATTTTGATGCGCGTCAATTTTTTTTTTGTCATGGCTAATTTTTCTTGAAAACATTCGTAGGCGGCCAATCGTGGAAATTCATCGCAAATCCATGCCTACTGAATTTATTCGCCCATCACTACTTACTACATTATTAAAAGCAGGCAATGCCAGGCATGATGATCTATCCTTCATAGTACCATGCTGATTTATGTTTATAATGCCATCCACTTGAATATGATAATTGTCAGGCTGAGACTGTAAAACCATGTGAAACACTGGAATTACATTTACTTTCCTCCAGTTTGTATTATACCAAAAAATTGAATCAGAAATAATGACCTGGGTAAAAATGAACTAAGCTGTTCTAAATACTGGGTGTATACTATCTGGCCTTACTTCCTGGCTCACATTTACTGTGCTACCAGTTTTAAGTACATTGTCGTCCGTCAGTCTCTGGCATTTTGTTTGGGCTAAGCCTTCTGAACTAGTACAGGTATGGGACCTGTTATCCAGAATGCTCTGGACCTGGGGTTCTCCAGATAAAGAATCCTTCTGTAATTTGGATCTTCATACAACAATTTAAAATTAATTTCAGCATCAAAAAAACCAGTAAGTTTATTTTGCCTCTAATAAGGATGAATTATATATTAGTTTGGCGCAAGTACAAAGTAATGTTTCTTTATTATAGAGAAAAAAGAAATCAGTTTTGAAAATCTGGATTATTTGAATAAAATGGAGTCTATGGGAAATGGCCTTCCCGTAATTTGGAGCTTTTTGGATAATGGATCCCATACCTGTTACTATTTTTCTGAATAGCCTGTAACCAGCATTTTTCAGACTGATTTTTTTTACTATTGATATACTTAAAACTTATGTTTAGGATTGGTGTTTGCAAGCAAATCAATCAAACAACTAATTCCTTGCCCTCTAGATTGCTGCTGGGGCAGAGACTGTCAGGCATGATGCATAAACTCAGTAGTGCTGCAGAATATTTTGTTGAAATAAATTAGGACAATAATAATAATTACAATAATATTTATTCCTAAACTAAGCGTTTGCTATCTTTTGGGTCTATAGTTTTTAATGTCTCCTTCTTACTTTTTGTGTACTTAGAAGTCATCTATGTTGGCCCTAAGGCCTACACTTCTCTCCTAAGAGAAAAAATGGAGAACATTTTAAAGGGCAATAATTTATGTTCTGTTGTTAGTGAAACCTATGAGGGCTCATTCCTAACTGCAAGCACAATTGTGAGTCGGTCCCTAAGTTCAGGTAATTGACAGCAACCCAGATCATGTGCTGTAAAGCAGCAGAAAAGAAGATGGGGATCTACTTGGGGCATGGGCTGTGGTTGCCTTGGGCAGGTACAGAAACCCAATACATAATGTGCAGCATTTCTAATCTACTTCTTTTGTATGCTTTAGTTATCCTTTAACCCAATTTCTCTATTGAAGACTCTGATCAGTATTATGGTCATTCATATTTCAATCATATTTTCTAATGTATGTCCATCTTAAGTGTAAATTCTGTTTGAATTTTGCCAGGGTTTTACACATTAATATCACCGTACTTCACTTATATTGTTTTAGAAGACACTACATGACATGGGGTAGAAAATTGACTCAAAGGTTGTGTGCAAAAAGTGGATATCAATTATTCATTCTCTAATTGGTCTAAAGTTATACATGGTGCACAGCAGGCTTTGTCATGGGACCACTTTAATTTAATTTGTGTATTAATGATCTAGAATAAGGCACTGAAAGCAATATCTCTGTGTTTGCACATACCACAAATCTCTCTAGAGTCTAGCCAATAGACTCTATGCAGAACCAAAAGAATGGACCGATGGAAAGAGTATCTAAGTCGCAGATGGATTATTTGCAGATTTATAAGATTACATTATACAAAACTACATGTGGGAATATGTTAGGTACATCCTAAGAGCGACACATATCTTTGGCTCCAAAAGGGTCATATAATGATTTTATACAAATATATAAAGTCATCAAAATGAATCTTTTAGTAGCTGTTATTCTAGCATATGGCCATGAGCCACAAGCCAGTACAGCACAGGAGTGTCACTATCCCTGGGTAATTCAGTTTGCCAAACTAACCTAGCAAATGTTATTGTTCATGTTGTTAGGCATAGTACAATTGTTACTAGTGCAGATTCCGAAATCACACTATACACTGATGCACTCAAACACCTTCACAGATTCATTAATTACAAGCAGGCTTAAGTTGGCCATAGATGTTGAGATTTTTAAAAGATCCAATCATCATCTTGAGACCACGATTATCTCGGAACAATCGTACGAATTGTCCATCAACTAAAAAGACCAATTTGCCAGGAAAACAAAGGGGAGTTGCCTGCTTGTCCCTGCAAACATAGTTAGATTGCACTGGGACCGACAAGGAGTTTTTTAACCTGGCCGATCAATTTCCTCACAGATGTCGGCCGAAAAATCGTAAGATGTTCGATCGTTCGAATCCCACTAACTGCACGGACTTCGCTAAAATCGGTCGTTCGGCAAGAGAGATCTTTGCGTCTATGGGGAGCTTTAGTCCCTGCAGCGCTCACCCTTTTTCTGGGTGGGTCCGGGTGCAACTGACCCGGATCTTTCGATTAATTTACCACATTCAATGTGCATTAATGGTGGACAGGTCACTCACCGCTCCAGGTCTCTGGTCTGGGTGCGACGCCCCGAACCCACAGCTTTGGGAGACTTTCACAGCCAACAAGATACCCTTGCAGCGTGCACTCAATGGATCAGCAGTAAATAAAACTGCTTTAAACTTCACCGATGTCTGCTGATCCGTTGAGTGCACGCTGCAAGGGTATCGTATTGACTAGTGCTGATTCCCCTAGGATGGGTAGATTCAGTTTCTAAACTCACCACCAGAGCTGGGACAACACTGAAGGCACTTTAGGCAAGTCTCCAGCACCCCCCCCCCTTCGGTAACTCGCCCCTCACCCTCTTGCTCAAGTGACCCCCCAGCTCACCACTTTGCAACTCTCCCTCATCCTCTCTCTCTCCCTCATTCTCTCTCTCTCTCTCTCTCTCTCTCTCTCTATATATATATCTGCTACCCCTCACAGATTCGTGATTGGTAAGTCAGCACAGGGTCAGAATTAGAGGTTGCAGAGGGTTGTAACTAGGGTTCCCCCAAAGCTGCACCCTAGGCATGTGCCTTCTGGCCCTGCTCACCACATACTCCTACTTTCTCAGGCAAGGTATGATTCTACTGTTGCAAAGGTGGAGGGGGAGGTTCTCAGACTGTGAGCTTGCAATTCATTGCTGAGCACAGGTCATTGGCTTTGCATCAGAGGTCTCTCCCCCTGACACTCTACAGAACAGAAAGCATTTTTTACATGGAGACCATCAGATCTGTTGCCATATGCTGCCTTTAGATTAAACACTCTTCAGCCCTGTTACAAATGCAGCAGACGGTTATCATTTATAACTCACACACATATTACCGAGGTATGATTTGTGCTGGAAATATAATTGATTTTGTATACATTTTTTAATTGTGAAGCATATTACCCTCAGAGGGTAGGAAGGGAATTTTTGTATTATGAGAGTTTAGAATATTCAAGCAAATGTGCAAAAATAAAAGAAATTAGAAATTGGAAATTACATTTTATTTGGTTTACTCTTAGCATTTTTTTATTGCTCGTAAATAAGGAACTTTAATAAAAAAAATATATATATATTTTTCTGGTAAACAATAAGCCACTGCTGTAGAGGAAATCACACACATTATTCTATAAGTAACCCCTTTTTTTCCTCCTCCACTGCCTCCTCTCTAAATCCCATTACAAATTGTGCTGGGAAAGTTACGAATGACACACTCAGCACTTTTGGTTTCTTGGTTGGTGTCAGAGAAGCGGGAGACAAGGTTATTCTCCTTCATCTGCTGCATAGTTTTCCACTCATATCCTTGTATTTTCATAAAGCAGGATTTCATAAATATAAAAGATATTTCCTTTACAACTAAGGTTTTTTTTTTCTTTGACAAAAATATCAGCTTTTTAATGAAAAAGCTACATTAAGAACTATGTGAATACAATGTAAATGGTATTATATTTTATAATAAGGGTAGGTCAAAAAATGCAGGTAACTATCAGATAAGTATCTAAATAATAATAATAGTAATGACTTTATTTGGAAATAATCATTTTATAGCACCCAGTACTTGCCAATCTACCTGTTGCCATTCTGCTTAAAGGAACAGTAGCACCAAAAAAATGTAAATGTTTTAAAGTAATGAAAATATCATGTAGTGTTGCCCTGCACTGGTAAAACTAATCTGTTTGCTTCAGAAACACTACTATAGTTCATATAAACAAGCTGCTGTGGAGCAATGGCAGAAAATGAAAAAATGGCTATATGGCACAGAATAACTAATGGATAACAGATAACACCATTAGACAGACAGAGCTTATCTGCTATCTGCTGTGTAACCTGAGCCTTTTCTCCTTTAAATGGCTGCCCCCATTGCTACACAGCAGCTTATTTATATAAACAATAGTAGTGTTTTTTTAAGCAAACACAGCAGTTTTATTATATTTTCATTACTTTAAAACACTTTTATTTTTTGACGTTACTGTTCCTTAAGAGATGGGACAACCGGGAGCTCAATCTCGCGTGGGCCTGCAGCTTTCTTTTAAACTGCACATAGACACCAGGGTGGGTCAGTGATGTTGAGGGCAGGGCTATGACACTGTGTGCTTGCGATTGGAAGGAATTTTATCCAAAATTTCCAATCCTACAAAATAGACTTTTGAAAAACTTGGCTGTTCAGTTCAAAACCGTACAGGGGCAACATTAGCATAGATAGAGGCTTATGGGCCAACTATTGGGAATCAATTAACTGTCTTTACCCCAACTAAATCTTTATGTACCCAGTAGCCACCAGTTTAATAGCTCCACCCCTATCCCATCCACCTATATACACCTATACTATTGAATGTAGGATGTTGACCATTCATACTACATTTTTTTACACCTGTGATGAAAAAAATCAACTTTGTTTCAGGGTCATGGGACCAGGGCCGCCATCAGGGGGGGACAGGGGGGAGAGTTGTAGGGGGCCCCAAGGGTAAGGGGGGCCCGGCCCGGCCACACTTACTTGATTAGCCGGGCCCCCCATCTTTCTGAGAGCTGCTGACTTCGGGAAGGCATGGACGTTTAAAGGGCCCTGGCCACAAATTTTCTTATAATGTGGGGGGGCTGGCCACCAATTTTGGCCACCAATTTTTTTTTCTCATGCCGGGTCCTAGACACCAATATTTTAATTTTAAATTAATGGGGAGGCCCTGGCCACAAATGTTTTTTTATGGGGTCCTGACCACCAGTATCTTTTTATTTTTTATTAACATGTGGGAACCCCAGCCACCAATATTTTTTTTGTTTTTTTACTGTGTGGTGGGGGGCGGACCTGTGGGGTGGGGAGGGCGGACTTGTAGGTGGGGCTTGCTGTGGGACACCCAGGGGGCCCAGGAAATGTTGTCATATGGGGCCCTGCGATTTCTGATGGCAGTCCTGCATGGGACCAAAAACATTTGGATTAGTTCATTAAAATGGAGTCGATGGAAGATGGCCTTCCCATAATTCAGAGCTTTCTGGATAACAGGTTTCTTTATAATGGATACTGTACCTCTACCTTGTAAGTTTAGATGATAATTCCTGTTTTAGCTAAGGGTTCATGGCACAGTGCTTTGGTCATAGGTTTCCCCTGGGTACATACAAGCAGGTGAATTGGCTCCTAATAAAATTGTCCATGGTGTGTGTGAATGTGATAGGGACCTTAGATTGTAAGCTCCACTGGGACAGGGACTGATGTGAATGATGAACAATCTCTGTAAACTGCCAAAATATTGGTGCTATATAAAATAAGAATAATAGCACCTTCCTACAATTGTATATTACAGACAAAGAATACTTACAGCTGAGCATCTGGCACCCTAGAGTTATAGAAAACAACAATGGGGCACTTGCAAGTTAATGTGATGTCAAATTTTGCACAGTGGATTCCAGGCTGATAACTGGGTGTGAGCCAAGGTGAGAATTGGGGAGCATAAATGGTTTATATCAAAACTTTCTCTCTTGCTCAGGTACATACAGACCTGGCAAAAAATTTTTCATTGAAAACACCAAATGTGAGTACAACCCATACGTCTTTAGCTGACTAGATATGTATTAATAAGAAAAGGCTAGATAAGCATCTGTACACTTCTAATTCCACGTGTCTTTATTAATTTCTGATGCATAAACATTGGCTATATCTGCTTCATTTATCTGTGATTTCCATCAGCTCCGGAGGAATCTGACTTCCTACCTCAGACTAGCACTAAAGGCAATGTAGATACAAAGCCAAGATTAGCTATCACATTTCTGAAGGATAGGCTCTTAACAAAGCAGAGTAAGGAAACATACACCTTTATAACTCCTCGCTGCTTGATAAATAGCTTTTTAATCATCAATTCTTGTTCTAATCTCTTGTGGTTACGTTACATGACAATTTTTTTTATAAAAAATCTTCTAGGTTCACCTTAAATATATGAGTATTTTATTTGCAAGCACATGATACATGTTGATATATATGAGAATTAGATTTCCCTGCCTGGAAGCAGTGGACTGGGGAAACATTGCAGTATTGTATCTTAGACATTGGCATGTAGGCTTGTTAACCACAGGTTGGTTCAAGTGCACATGCTTCAAGTGCACAACCTTAAAATGGAAGAGATATAGGCAAATATGGTGGTGCAATCAATGCTGCGCTACTATGCAGTTCTTTAGCCACAAAACAGTTACCTTGGGTGTCGCAGGGGAGACGCAGTGGCTGTGGGGGGGGGGGGGGTCGCAGACTGAGCTTTGAACCTTAATGTTAAAATTGAGTGGGGGTTAGTTAGCTCATTTAAGGTCTAATTTTGTTTAAGCACCAAATTAGCCAATAGATCTAGTTTCAAACAGGTTTAGAAATCATATCCTCTATGTAAAAAAGAGGTAAAACTTTTCAATAACTAACTAGAGTATAGGGACCACCCCTCACCCACTTCTCTAAATTGTCTACAGTCTGGCTTACTTACAAGGGTGTCCCTAAAGATAAAGCACACCCTGAGGGCAGGGGTATACGGGACCAAGGGAAGGGAAAAATATGTAAATAAAAGTGACTTATTGCCATAGTTTAGGGGGCCCAGTATCTTCTAGCTATGCCACTGTTTAACTAAAACATTGACTGACATAAATGTAAACCATAGGCTAAATATAATGTACAAACTAAAATCCATCACAGAGAAAAAAACAGTTAGTAAAAAATACATTATATGCCCTGAGAACTTGTTTGACATTGCTCGTTTGACATTTACGGTATGTCTCATGCCTCATTGGATGAGAAGCCTGTATTTGAGTAGATATTATGCACAAATATCATAAATTACCGGTATAATAAATCCTTATAAACAAAACCGCACATATTTCTGTTATAATAAATGCAGAGCAATGCTGCTATATTGATGTGACCCTGATAATAATGTCACTTGTATGAAATATATGTAGATATCATATGAATAATGTAAACTATTTGGGGGGGGTATAAAGCTTCTATAAACTACATTAGAGTCCCATGACTGCTGTAACTTGCTTTTGTGTGGGCATGGAACTCCTAATTATCTTCTAATAACCGTATATTTTACAGTAGGGGATATCATTATTATTATTATTATGTTGGTTTGAAAAAAAAAACACACTGTTCTTCAGCTTAGTCTTAGTGCCCCTCCCATTTTCTAAAAGCTTCTACTTCTGAGGTGAACTTTAATGAAAATTCAACATTGGTTTAATGCCCAAAAGTGGGAGGAGCCAACATCAGCATTGACTTTGAAACAGGAAATTTAAACTGCTGCCACTGTTACAGCTTTGAGGCCACACTCACAAAATTTGAATCACATAGTCATGGGGTCATCCTGAATCAAAAGGTGATATAGGTTGGACACCCAAAAGTGGTAGGAGCCAATAACTGCATTGACTTTAAATGGGGAAATTAAAATTGCTGCGACTTTTACAGCTTTGAGGCCACACTCACCAAACTTGAACCGCATAGTCTTGGGATCAATTTGAATGAAAAGGCGATAACGGTTGGATGCCGAAAAGTGGGAGGATCCAAAAGATTTAATTGAGTGAGTTCACATGTTTTTTCAATCCAACGTGAAATTTGTTCTCAAATTTCCCTTTCTAGTCTAGTTGTTGCTGTTATTTTTATTCCCTATATCCATACACCTTTACACTGCCAGAATGCTCAGAGTGCTCATGGAGAGTCATGACCACAGCACATACCAACTCCTACAAGCCCCTTCAGCCACAGGAGAGAGGGAGGCCTTAGCTTTGGGACTGTATCTTCTGACCTTTCAACTGCCCTCAACCCCTCTCCTAGATCCTAGGATATGAAGCAAAGGCAGTGGTACCATGGCCTCTTACAGTGGAGGGGTTATATGATAAATTAATCTTTTCCTTTGACAAATCTGCAGCTAGGGAAGTGGCTGCTGCTTTCTCCAAGCAGTCACAGCTTTGCAATAAATAGCAGCTGCAGTGTTTAAATAAGTCTCAAAGGAAATAAATTGGATGAATTACTTTACACTCTAACCCTACCAATGTTCCAATGTGTGCATCTATATATATAGGTATATATGAATGTGGCAATCCATTTACTGAAAATATGGAGGTACAAGCCACATGAAATCTCAAAGGAATGGAAGCATACGTGTTTCAAGTTTCCATCTGCTGTGAAATGCAACTCCCAAAATCCTTAGTTGGCCACACTCACAGTTATACTTCATAGCCACTAGAGGGTTGCAAGTTTAACATTTATAATGAAAATAAATGGTGTTGCTTCTCTTATGCCCTATCTGTATATATTTATATATATATAGAGAGAGAGAGAGAGAGAGAGAGAGAGAGAGAGAGAGAGAGAGAGAGAGAGAGACATATGAGAGAGAGACATATAAGAGAGAAGGGATTCTGTGAACAAATAAGTGCATAAAGTCAAATGTCTAGATAAAACCATTGGGAAGGGCGCTTACCTTTTTATTATTATATCAGCTCTGTATCACAAGTCTATCTCTGTGTTTAACAGGTGCATGTGTGTGTTTAAAAGTCCGAATGAAATTCCTTGCCAATACAAAAAAAGACTGGGGGCCAGGTTCTTTCTAAAGTTCAGAGAACTCTTCTATAAACAATTAAATTAGAAGTATAATTGGTGGTTTATTATTATGGCACAGTTAGTGCCTATCAGCACTGTTATTAGCACTAACACAGGCTAACACATGGTTTTCCCTTGGATGGCCCTAACTTGTGGATCATTTAATCGCAAAAGATAAGGAGCTCCAATAAGTGCAAGATGCAGCTGGGCACTGTGTGTAATGCCTGCCATAGATAATGTCGTTAAGTACAGGCACTAAGAGGCACATGTTAATGCTCTAGCACTTAGGTCAAGCAGTTTGATAAACAAGGCCTTTGCTGTCAAAGTAGGAAGCAACAGGGAGGCTCTGCAGAAGTAGCATCACTAGGATTAAGGGTGCTTCTGTGACACAGGGGCGTTGCTGCAATGAGGCAAGTCGAGAAACTTGTCTCAAGTGGCAGAGCGTCAGTAGTTACCAGGGATGGCAAAAAGATGTAACTTTAAGAGTCCAATTTCCGATTATTACATTTGAGATTTGGCTCTTCTAGTGCAGAAAGTGCTATCGTGCTCTCTGCAGTAGTGATGTGGGGCCCCCTGGACCCCCTCCATTGCAGGAGCCATCTCAGGGCGGCTCATGTCTTAGAATCGCCTCGGCTGTGACAGCATGTCCTTGTTAGTGGTACAGGTACTAACAAGAGTGTGCTGTCATTAGTGCTTTTAGCATGCCTGTGTATCTGTTCCTTAATTTATATGTGACACATTAAGACATCAGAACAACAGAAGTTAGAGAAAACCCTGGAAATGGAGGACTGGGAATCAATATTGCTCAATGCGTAAAAAGGGTTTACATGTGTAAAACAGAAAAAAATGTATATAAAGTTATGATGCACTAGTTGATGGCTCCTATTAGATTAAACAAAATATATCCAACGGCTTCCAATTTATGTTGGAGGGTGTGCCTCAATTTGGGCTCACTGTATCATCTACTATGGACATGCCTAGCTATTAGCCCTTTTTGGGGCGAAGTAATGAAGGTCCATAGAAAGCTTTCAAAATAAGACACCTAAATTCTTCGCCACTTGGGCTATATTTTATTTTGCTTGTTGCTGTTTTAAGATCATTGGATTTTCATATGCTCCTATTGTTAGCATGCAAACAAACAATTGTTGGTGCAAGGAACTTTGGGAGACCACATATAGATCAGACCAAAAGTCGGTAGATAAAAATGGATAACCTTTTTTTATACAAACATTTCTCGCCTAACGCATTTCGTGTCACTGGGGCACTTAGTCATAGGCTTCATAGCCATGCTGTTTTAAGATCATTGGATTTTCATAGGTTCCTATACTTGCCTAATAAGTTCATTTTTCTATAAGATGGTTACTCTCTGAATAGGTTTCTCAAAACACTGTTTTAATATGCCCCTGTTGTAACTGTGGAAAAAAAACTTTTGAAAAAAAAAAGGCATCAGAACATGCTAAGTACATAATTTACTACAAATAGCCAATCAAAGCCCTCATCTGTCACCCCCAGGAAAACTGTTCATGCTTATGTGGATCCACAACATATTTTAATGTGGTTCATGGGTAAAGAAGGTTGGCTATTCTAGGGTCAATCCTTATATGTGTCTCTGTTTGGCATCATAGAATGACAAGTATTAGCAATATTTGCACGGTGTGTGTATATATATATATATATATATATATATATATATATATATATATATATATATATATATATATATATATATTTATTTTTTTATTTTATTATATAGTAACACCATTTTGTATCTTGGTTCTGTTTTGTTTATTTATTTTGTATCCCTGTGTGACCTTCTTTATTGAAACTTCTGTAGTACTCAAGCACTGCAGACTGCCATTATCCAGTAATAAATTCTGAGACTTGCTAATTGCTAGCAATGTCATCCCTCTCATACAGAAGTGAGTAAAGGCACCAGCCTCTGCTGGAAATCACAGTTAAGTTTATGAATCAATATCAGAAATTCATAGAAAGCATTTAGTCAAGAATAAAGAACCAAATACAAATGAGAAAAATTTAATGCTGCAGCTGCGCAGTCTTTGCTAAAAAGGAGGGGTAGAATAAAGGGGATACTGGGAGTTGTAGTTTAAGAGTAGCTGGAGGAATACAGTTGGGATGTTCCTGATTTTTCACTCCCAACCTTAGATGGCCAGGGGCCCCTTTTATTTTGCCCTAGCTCTGGAGAGTCATGAAAAAAGTAAGTGTTTATTACCTTTTACTGGTTTCTGCAAAATTTGTACCTGAATTACACAGAATGTGCCACACTTTTTTAATGCTTCTTTGCAAATGAGAGTAAAACTATATGGTTCTGAAACAAGCAAATATACTCTCCGTATCCAAATGAAAGGTTTTGCCTTTTATTCAGTATAAATGACATTGCAGAGCAAAGCTTAACACTGAGATGAATCTTAGCAGAACTACAACGTTCAAGAAAATAAAATGGCAATCTCTGAATAAATTGTAATACCAGACTGCCCACTAGTTGGCGCTTTTTGTTAACATAAGGACTGCGCTCGCAGCAGTGAATAGAAATGGTTTTGATTTAGCTCCTAAAAATGAATGTTCCTGCTTAGTCACTGATGTGCAGCTCCAAATAGAAAAATGAATGTATTAAAGGAACCTTTACCATTTGAATCAAATCAGCAATTTACAGAGGAGGCAAGGCAGATGGAATCAAGCAATAAAGTAAGCAAAACAAGACTGTTGCAGCCCAGCTCATGAGCAGTGTTATTCAGCAGCAGTGGATTTAACCTTAATATCTGCACTGTATGTTACTGAAATAAGGACATAACTGGTGCTTTACACCAAATGTATAAATATAATGTGCTTTACACCAAATGTATTGAAAATATATACATTATAAATTTAACTTGATGTCCCCCCGAAGCCACTTTACACCTTAGGGCCCAGGTGTGGTCAATACCCATGCACCCCCTGCAGGGAAGATTCTGCATGCCACAGACCTTTGTTACTGGTTTATACTAATAAAGCAGTTATTAAGACTCATGTGCAGATTAAAGGCAACATTTATGAATGATTTCTAATGCCTTTTAGGCAGCAGTCACATTAGGGGGGGGCTAAACTAGATAACTAAATGTTACTGGGCCCACAGCAAATTTATTTTAGGCCTCCAAAATATGCAGAGGTTGTCTACTGTATATTGAAATAACCCCCTGCAGCCACAGGGTCTGCTTCCTCTGTAGTTATACCCCTGGTTTATAATAAAGTAACTGTAATTCAGAATTCAACATCAATTATAGAAAATGTTAAACTAGCAGCAGCAGACATCTGCTATAGCAAATACAATAATATAAAGGCTCCTGGTAAAGGCAAGTGACAATTATAATATGATACATAATAACTTTAGATACTTAGGCAAGATCTTCCTTGATGCTTGAGGTAGAGGCCTTTTGTGGATTCTACATTCTGGTCTTTCAAGAACCATGCACTTGCTCTCTGTCACCTCTGGACCACTTAGTCAAGAAGAGAAGACTGAACAATTATGCTAATAGTATTAGTTATTTCTTCTTTAGCTCTTGGTCAACTATTGGACCATTTAGCCAAAAGACCTAGTCTGCTATTAGTCTTAGCTATTTCTCACCTTCCTATTCTTAGTTAATCACTTCTTAGACTACTTAGCCAATAAGAGAAGACCTGGCCTACTCTGCTTCTAACACCAAGAGAGTTCGAAAACCACCAAAGCAACAAAAGGTGCATCAGCTTAATACTTGGACATTTTGGGGCTTAGAAAGTTAGTGGCAAGAATAAGATAGAAGAAAGTTAAAAAAGGCAAAGGGGAATGCAAATTGTGATGAGGCTAGAATGATAGAAAATACAATAAAATAAAAGAGCAAGCTGAGTAAGAGAGTAATGAGAAGCTCAAATCAGCCAGAGAGTAAATCTATTAGTGTCCTTTGGAAAATAGGTTTCTTAATATAACCCCAATATAAATTTTAGTAAGGGTCTTTAACAATCCTTAATAGTGTGGTTTGTTTGAGTAAGTATTTTACGGCAAATAATATAACTCAGAGAGGCTTTGTGCTGTCCATTTAGAAGAAGATTCTGCATCAGAAGCTGAACCTTGGCCGGGAATGCACCTTTAGTCACCTGACATTGTCTGTTTTCTGAACTTGAACATGAAATTGTAATCTCACAGTCTGGTTTCTTAAATCAGAATACTCCACAGACCAGCATGACAAAAAACTTAATGCCAGCAAGTCTGAGGGCATTCATGCCAAATAATACATTGCCCTAGCGAACCAAGTCATTTAGCAATTACCCTCCCTTGAAGCCTGAACTATTCACTTGTCACTACTCAACAAGATCTCCATATGTGCCCATCGAATTGTGCCAGTTTTGGAGCAGTAGGTTTCAGCTGCCAGTGACTTGACAAAAATCTATGATGGTACCATACTTTCATGCTCTTTTGTGGCTTTCAGTTTATCAGAATATATCTATAGAGAAGAGATGCCTAATTTTCAGCCTTGTACATTTTACAAATTACAGCTTCCAGAATAGCAAACTTGGGGTACATATCAGTCAGTTATCTAATCTTAATTAACTAAAACTAAAGAAAAGCATAATGTATTTTCCTATAAGATTACTATGAAAGACACATGGGTCAGAGCAGAAGCTGCCTGTTAACTCACCAGACTGACTGCATTATTATAGTTAGTAGTTGAATAAGCTGAGTTAGTAGGCTCTATACATACTCCAAGCTATATTGGTCAATAATTAGTGGATATGCCCCTCACGTCGTAACCACTGACCACCAATAGTGTAACCTTCTTAAAGGGATTCTGTCATGATTTTTATGGTGTCGTTTTTATTTCTAAATTACACTGTTTACACTGCAAATAATTCACTCTATAAAATGTAGTTCCTGTCTTTTTTTTTAGTTGTAATATTGGTGTGTAGGCAGCCAACTCAGGTCATTTTGCCTGTTCATGTGCTTTCAGAAAGAGCCAGCACTTTAGGATAGAACTGCTTTCTGGAAGGCTGTGGTTTCTCTTACTCAATGTAACTGAATGTGGGACCTGGATTTTACTATTGAGTGCTGTTCTTAGATCTACCAGGCAGTTGTCACCTTGTGTTAGGGAGCTGTTATCTGTTTACCTTCCCATTGTTCTGCTGTTAAGCGGGGGCGGAAGGGAGGGGGTGACATCAGTCTAACTGACGTTTATCAGAGCACAAGTCACATTACGGAACATACACAAAGGGGTTAATTTATTATTGGTATGCATATTGTATATCGACCACACTACAGAGACCCCTATTTTTATGTAGGTAAGTCTAATGCACATTTAGTGCATTATACTACCAATGAGTGACCATAACTAAACTCTGTCCCGGTAGAGGTAGTAACTGTAAGGTTGTCTGTGAGTTCAGCAGCCAGAAGCATTACCATATTTAGTTTGCAGCAATATGCAACTTTCAGAGGAGCACAAAAGGCCACTAGTACTTGGGACTGGTAAAGCTTTTAGGATTATGGTGGACGTAAGAAAGGGGTTATGGAAACTATCTTTGGCTGGGGCCTTGGAGATACCCTGGCACTGTAACAGGTCTCTCTGAATGAATATCTACAACAGAATGGCACAAATACAGATATGGGATCTATTATGTAGACTGTAGAGACTGTACAGGATATGGTGGGTTTTGGATATGGATCTTTCCATAATCACCATAACTTTAGCCTACTAAAAAAATCATATAAACATTAAATAAACCCAATAGAATTATTTTATCACCAATCTGGATTCATGATATCTTAAAGGGAAACTGTCATGGGAAAAATGTTTTTTTTTTTCAAAACACATCAGTTAGTTGTGCTGCTCCAGCAGAATTCTGCACTGAAATCTGTTTCTCAAAAGAGGAAACAGATTTTTTTGTATTCTATTTTGAAATTTGGCACGAGGCTAGACATATAGCCAGTTTCGGTCTAGCCCCATGTGAGATTTCAGAATTGAATATAAAAAAAATCTGATTGCTCTTTTGAGAAACTGATTTCAGTGCAGAATTCTACTGGAGCAGCACTATTAACTGATGTGTTTAAAAAAAAAAAAAACATCTTTTCCCATGACAGTATCCCTTTAAATGCGATCAAGTACAAGGTACCGTGTTATTACTACAAGGAAAAAGGAAATCATTTTTTAAAGTTTGAATCATTTGTTTAAATGTAAAACTATGGGAGATGGCCTTTTGGAGTTTTTTGGGATATCTGAAATATACTGTAAATCCCACACCTGAAAAGGTATGGCATCTGTTATTCCGAAACTCGTTATCCAGAAAACTCTAAATTACGATCTCCCATGGACTCCATTGTATCCAAATAATCCAAATTTTTAAGAAATGTTTCCTTTTTCACTGTAATAATAAAACAGTACCTTCTACTTGGTCCAAACCAATAGCAAATTCAGCCTATTGGGTTGATTTAATGTTTACCTGATTTTCTAGTAGACAAAGTATGAAGATCCAAATTATGGAAAGATCTATTATCTGGAAAACCCCAGGTCCTGAGCACTCTGGATAACAGTCATATACCTGTATAACAATTGTGCATCTTAAGAAATATTCTTCTTTGGGATAGAAATTGCTGTTTGTCCTGCAAATGTCATGCTCAGTAGTGTGTATCCTGCACTTTGTGGTTCAGTATCAGTCTAGCTGTGTATCTGCTACAGTAGTATTTGTATGAACAGCAGCTCAAACTGTTTGCTAGAGATTGTACTACTAACTGGAAAATATTCCCACTTATACAAAATAGCCACTCTAATTCCATTTATCAATGTCTAATATAAAATGAGTAGAACTGTCTCCTATTTTCCTATACACAATTATTCCCAAAGATGAAACGGGCAGGAGAAAAACGTCTCTCGTGGAGATCATCATTATTATTTATTGAAATATTACTTCCATAAGTTTTATCTTAATGCTAAAGCACATTAATTAGACTTTTTTCTTTTCAATTAACGCAAATTAATGATCGAGGCAAAACAAAAATGCGAATGTAAAGCTGCAGAAACTAGCAGTAGGCTCTAACCTCAATCATGCGCACTGACAGTGAGGAGAGAGAAAGTGTCAGTAATGCTATTATCTTTATTTAGCTCTAGAGATAAATGATATTGGGTAGGGTATTGTATAGTGCTGGATTTATCCTCAAAGCACCATAAGCAATGGTATTTATTATCTTATTCAGTAAAGCAATTTAACTCTAGGACAAAAAAATTGGAGCAGGTTAGTTTTCTCTTACTTTGCGTTCTTTGATTGGGGATTTCAAACTTGCCACTATCATCATCATCATCATTTATTTATTTATTTATTTATTACAACATGTAGCATTAATTCTTTAATAATCTTATAAGAAACAGGGGTATTACAATAAATGAACCAACAGGATAAAAGCCCATACACTTAAGGATATCCTTATTTGGCCACTAATGTGTTGAGGTGGATCGATTGTTGATTTGGGGGCCAACAATCAGATCATACTGCTAGTCCGCAGAGACCTGTCGAACAAGGGATACAGCATCAATGCCCGACAAGATCTTAAAACCTTCCCAATAGATATGTCAGCTATGTGGCTAGAAATAGCTCAGGCAGGCCTTTCCAAGGGCCCCATACACGGGCCAATAAACTCAGTCTCGAGGGGCTGAATTGCCAGCTTTATCGGCCCTTGTATAGCTATCTTAAAGCAGTAGGATTAAAAAGGCCTGTAGGATTAAATGGTTGTTTTCAGAAACTGGTGATGTTTTGGTATGTTGGCTTCTGTTCATGGTGGAGAGTTCAAAGCTTTGAATGGAAGGAACACCATTCAAAGGATGAACTACAGCTACCACATTCTCACATTGTGGCTCATGGGCACACATAGTTGCGTCCCCATTAATTTATGTTGTCGTTTTTTTAAGAAACATTAGGAATCCAATAATGAGAACAACCTGTTGTGGGTGAAGTGTAATTTGGTGAATTATTGGCATTTCTTGGTAATACATTTTTTGGCATTGTTACCTTGAAACTCTGGGGACCCTGGAGTTTTCTAAACCTTTTTGTTTAGTGCCCCCCCAATACAGGGTTTGTTACACTGACATACTAGTAGGGAGCAGGAAGCAGATATAGTAAATAGGGACTAGAGTGGATTACTATACCCATTGGGTACTGGGGATGAGCCCAATGACTAGAACTGGTAAAAAAGCCATCTGGGTCAATATTCAGCTCTTGGGTAGCCTGGGGGTGGTCACACAAATTTACTGGAGGGCCACTTTGCCACACAGGCTTCCAATTGGACAGTCCTGCTATAGTATACAGCAGTGATCCTCAACCAGTTGCTCGTTAGCAACATGTTGCTCCACAACCCCTTGGATGTTGCTCTCAGTGGTCTCAAAGCAGGGGCTTATTTTTGAACTCCTGGCTTAGCGGAAAGTTTTGGTTACATAAAAAATAGGTGTACTGCCAAACAGAGACTCATGTAGTCTACCAGTCCATATAGGGGCTACCAAACAGCCATTCAAAGCTCTTATTTGACATCTCCATGGACTTTTTCATGTTTGTGTTGCTCACCAACTCTTTTTTACATTTAAATGTGGCTCACGAGTAAAAAAGGTTGGGGACCCCTGGTATACAGTATATGTCCATATTGTTTATATGTGCAAACATGTGGATTAAATATAACTGTGTGGTGGAGAAAACATTTGAATTGGATATGGCTGCATTGTTGTAGTACTTAAAATTAATTTAATTTTTTTCCTCTGTGTTTTCTTGTAGATTATAATTTCCACTGATTTGAGTGTCATGAGCTGACATATCTGAATAGATACTGTTTTTCAAATGCATTAAGTTAAAACATCAACAAAATCATGTGCATGAAATGTCCCAGTGGCATCCGGTATGGTTAGTTTGCACCATTTCAGGGAGCAAGGTCAAGTGAACATCAGAAACCTTGATGCCTCCAATGAATCATGGATCTGGATTATAAACTCCTCTGGATGTATAGATCATGATGATTTATGATGGATGAGCCACAGCTGACATATTTACTTGGTTTTGGAAGGCGTAGTGACTCTTGTAAAATGCTAGAGGTTTAGTAACACTTAATTCTTGTATTTCATTGCAGCATGGCTGTTGGTTAGTCTATTGAAGATGGGAGTCCTGAAAAGGAAAAGGTTAGTATTTCCAGAAAATCCAGTGTGTGTATATCTGTGTAGAACTATCCTTTCTCTCCACTTAGTAACATTACTTCAATGGCTGCAAAAGGTTAATCAAGCCTCAATGTGGTGTAAAAGGGTAAATTCACTTTCATTCTTCCAAACTGTCAATCCTAGATCAATACTCCATGAGATATACTAATACATGTAACTTGGCATTTGCTTGTTTGCTACTTTTTTTTGTTTTGCCAAAAATGAGCCTTGGTTACACTTGTTTTAGGCATAGCTACACAAGCTGTAGAAATAGTGCAAAATAATGCAAACAACGCACAAATTGTGGTTACACTAAGCTCTGTTGCATATAATGTTAAATATATGTGCAGCACTGTGTTGCTGTGGGCAGACAGTAATCACAGAGCATTTGCATCTGAGCATAGTTGTGGCCTGTTCGGCTGCACCAAATAGTGCAAAAGTGTAACAATAGTCTTGCTCCTCACTCAAGCTATAGAGTTTTTAAGCTTTATTTCCAGCCCCACCCATCCATTCTGAGTAGGCCAGAGTGCATAGTGCAAAAAATGTCAATTTGCACCTATTTGATGTTGGGTTACCCCTAAGTGTCAACATTTTGCACCACAAATTCACCACCACCAATGCCCACCTTCTGACACTGCTGCTCATAACTTGTAACCCACATCAGTCATACCCTGGCCTGGACCAACCTTCTGCTCACGTTCTACAGCTATTTGGATCACAACCTAGTTCAGATGAGACCTCTGAAATAAGCAGCCCCTAGAATTCTTCTTCCCTAAGCCTGGGTCGTTGTGGCCTTCCCACAACCCTATGCCTGTGAGCAATGTATTGTAAACAATATTTAATTAATTAGTATCTGGGTAAACCAAATAGTTATTATAAAATGGTGTATCTGTAATTTCCTTGCAGCCAGCGCATGGATTAATGACTCTGGTGTTCAGCTTTTTCCTATTCTCAATGGATGACTTTCAAAAGTAAAAGATATGTCTATTTCTTTGGTTGCAGGCAATAAATCATAAGAGTTTGAGAGATCACTGCAAAAAAATAAAAAATAATATATATGATTCTTCACTGATATTCCAGAATGTGACACGAAAAAGATCTTGTTTCCATGTCAGAAATGAGGTCTTCAAGCCATTATCAGAATTTATAGCGCTCCTTAAAAACTTAAGACATGCAAGCATTTCAGCTCATTGATCAAATAAATATATTTTACATGTGATTGGTTCGTAGCACATTGCCGCTGAAACATTTCCCAATTGATAAAGTGATCCTGTTAAACAGACTTTAAAGACTGTCATTCTCATGACAAACGCTTTTCCACAAAGCACTAAATATAACTTTATTTCCTGCACAGGGATTTTAAACATGTTTCAGTATAAATATCTGCATGGTTTTTTTTTTATTTACATAGCACCCTGCTCATAAACAGCATCTTATAGAGAATGCAAATAAAACTAGGCGAGCTTGGCAGCAAAAACAGAACAAATGTAACTCTGCATTAGTTGGGAAATTAAAAGGGGCAATATATTTTATTTACATTTGTTTACAATAATTAAGGTATACCCTCACTATACAATTATTACATTTTCAGTAATTCAGTATTGGCATAGGTTATTCTTTACAGGGAGCCCTTTTTATCTGCATAGTATTTATATAAATAGGCACAGCCATGACTGCTCTTAAGAAGAAGCCTCATGCATAGACTGCAATGACCCCAATGGCCAAATCATTGGCCAATACATTGCAACAACTAATCAATAGTTTATCTGATACCATTCCTTTTTTTTCCCCTAAAATACTTGTCACTCTTGTTATCTTTTACTGGTTGCCTCTGTCTCCTCCACTACATCTTGCACCCCTCATAAGAAAACCATATGGCCATCCACAAGTGGCATTGAACGAACAATGTACCAGTTTCTGCCTGATCTTCACAAATGTGCTGAGGTCACTTGAATAATTAACAAGTGGTGACTTGGTTGAAGATCTGATTCTGTAGTAGGGATTGTGTGATGCCTTCCTGCAAACAGGCGGGGGCAGGGGTTATGATATGCTGCGCTCCTGGGGCCGTGTGATGGATTTTGGATATATATAAGGTCATTAAGGGTTTAGTATTTTTGCTTACTTAACAACATCTGTTACTACAAATTGCATTTGAAGATTTTTCTCTGGGGATGGGTCTGTAGTTTGGACACATTACATTGGTGGTTGACTGATGACTGAACACATATACTAGGGTATAAAGATCAAGCCTAGCTATCTAGTTCATACATTTTGATAGGACTGAACGTTTCTTTAGGACTGAACAACAATTTAGGAAACAACGGGGATTAAATTGTGTTCTGATCATTTGGAAAAGCCACCTTTCAAACACAAGATGCAAACACAAGTTGAGAATATTAACTATTAACTGGTTGCTAGGGTCTCACTTACTTTAGCAACCAGTGAGTGATTTAAGAGATAGATAGGGGGTGATAATTGGTATTTTATGAAGGCCCAAAGAAAAAAGTCAATAGATAAATCACTTTTGAGTGCATTAGGTTAAAAATCACAAGAAAAAAATAATTCGTTACAATAAGTATCTTTTATTTTTCAAAGGCCATGCTTGGCTGTCTATTGCAAAATCAATGTAGAGGAATGGAGCACCGCAGAGCCAGAATAATATAATCTAATATGTGGGGCTGCCTGCATAACGCGTTTGGTGACTCACTGCCACTTGAAGGTTCTGATGAAGTGGCAGTGAGTCACGAAATGTGTTAAGCGGGCAGCCCCACAGGAGAGATGCTGCTGTAATTTTTAATGGATTTATAATAAATTTTGACTTCTTTAACATATTATTCTGGCTCTGCGGTGCTCCATTCATCTACATTGACTTTGCCCTGGATTGCAGTTTGGGATAGTGGTCTGGACGTTGCAGTACGCAGAAGCTTGGCTATGTACCGGTAAGTTCTCCCACTTTCACTTTGTTGCTTGGCTGTCTATTGCCTTGTCCAAATCTGTCTTCAGGCGCCTTTTTCTAATTAACAGCTATCACTTATTATTTATGTTATATGTATAGAGAGCTTGTGTGTGTGGTAGATACTCTATCTTCCAAAGCTGTTTCTGTTAAAGGGGATAATTTACCCCCTACTGTAACTCATTATGATATTAAAGGACTATATAAATGCACAAGGCCATAGGCCACTGATGTGCTAGTGGTTCTAAATCAAAAAAAATATTCATTAATCCTATCAGTGTCTTAATATCCAGTTGTAAAATGATAACTTTTAATATCAGGTAAGATCGCTAACTACTATGGTCTGAATTCCTGTAATTAAGATATCTACAATTTGTGGGCGAAAGGTAGGAGACTTAACTATTGCATGGTATCACTAACAGATACAGACTTTATTTTTGAAAAGAGCAACCTGTTTTCTTTATATTCATTTTGAAATTTGACATGGGACTAGACATATTGTCAGTTTCCCAGGTGCCCCAGTCATGTGACTTGTGCTCTAATAAACGTTAGACACTCTTTACTGCTGTACTGCAAGTTGGAGTGATATCACCCCCTCCCTCCCCCCAACAGCCTAACAATAGAACAATGGGAAGGTAATCAGATAGCAGATCCCTAATACAAGATAACAGCTGCCTGGTAGATCTAAGAACAGCCCTCAATTGCAAAATCCAGGTCCCACTGCAACACCTTCAGTTACATTGAGGAGGAAAAACAGCAGCCTGCCAGAAATCAGTTCCACCCTAAAGTGCTGGCTCTTTCAGAAAGCACATGACCAGGAAAATCTACTTGAGATGGCTGCCTACAACTAGATAAAAATACACTTGTTGGTTCAGGAATGAAATTTGATATGGCAGTGTAAACAATGTCATTTAGAGATAAAAACTACACCATAAAAATCATGACAGAGTCCCTTTAAATACAGCAGTACAGTATATACTTATTTTTACTTTTATAACAGAATGAAAACGAATGCATAATGTAAGAAACATTTTCTGCTGATCTAGTAACCTATATCAACCAGTAAGCAGGTAGTATTTATTGGTCAGATCCGATGTTTAAAAAACACAGCTGATTGGTTGAAATAGGCTAGATTTGGGTCTTACCAAATTCAGAAAGCAAAATGTGACGGTAGGACCGCAGTATTATGAAAGAATCAACCATGGTATGAATACTTTTGCAAGGTACTATAAAGGCAGCCATTTACAAACCAGTTTTAATTCCGTCTGCTTCTTGGGCCACGATTTGAACAATTATATCAGTTTCACAAACAATTGGATCACAACGTTGCAATACAAGCTGTCGGACGAGATTCGCATTAACGATCCAATGCAGTCCTTGCCCTGAACGGATTTTTATATCTGCCTGATCCATATATGGCCAATTTTAGTCCAGATATCAGTCAGGCAGGCCCATCAGATGGCCCCATACATGGGCCGATAAGCTGCAGTCCTTTGGCAGCTTTAATAGACCAGTGTATGTCTACCTTAAGACAACACCATGTTGCCGCTTTAGATACACAGCTAATAACACCACAAGTCATATTAAATCCATACACTGCACATGAATATAATATGGGTTGGTTTTTCTAGTCTGTATTAATGAAAGTACAAAAAACAGTCATTGCTATACATACAGATGGCTGATTTAGCTTCTCGCTTACCTCCACAAGTGGACACAGAGGTTGACAAAATATAATAAAAAGCGATTTCCTTCATTTCTGATTTTCAGTAGAGTAAATATGAAATTACAGCATATGAAACCATAAGACAATGACCCAAAACTGCAATGCCTTGGCTCATATCTTACCCTGCCAGACTCCAAGTGATTATTGAATGGACAATATACATGATAAGTCAAATGATTTGCAAATAATTAATGTCACCTTATCTCTCATTATTGTTTTTGCAGAGGACATAAACTGTGTCACTAATATTAAATTGTGTCTGCGTAAAATGCCGAGCTCAGCTTTACCCTCTCCGAGTACGTGGAGCCATCTGCACAGAGATGAACATGCATATGGCCATCATTTGTCCAACATCTTACACAATGTGAAGGTTTTTACTTGAAATGCCAACCTATGTGGCAGATGATGTATGTGTTTCTTCAGTCCTGTGATTACCAGCACAGAGCTGTCGTGCAATGCTCCTCACCTCATCAGTTCCACCACTGCACTCTGAGGTGCGTGAAACATTCGCAGCAAGATGGCTTCTGACATGCAGCAAGGAAAAAGCATCCTAGTGTGAATATTTGACTGTAGCTACCGTTAAGATTAGGGTCATGTTTCAAGCTGCAGGAATTAGTATGGGTAATGATTTCATGATGGGAAGAAAAAAATCTTTGAAAAACAAAACACATTTAAAGGGAGGGGGGAAAAGGGGTTATGAATACTCACCCTCAGCTGATGGTCACAGTAAAATATCTAATATATTTCTGAAGGTAGAGGTCTAACAGGATTTGAACTAATGCCTTTACAGATTTTTCGGTATATAATCCATTATGTTTATGCATTTTACAGTGTCTGGGATTGGTTGCAATGTGGGGACTGAGAAGGTGCTAGAATATCCATCTAAATTAAATACAAATTGTACATCAAGGAGTAGAAATGGATCGTGTGTACGTTAAACGTGTTTGCTTTCATTTGGTGATAAACTAAGTGCCTTTCATTAGAGGAATAATCAACACTACAGAGGGCAGCTATTTTCTGTTTGCAGGCAATTTCTTTTCTCAAGGTTTGGAACCATTAAAAGGGGAGGTTATCATTTTATAATTATTGTTTATTTATATTGGGGATGCACCGAATCCACTATTTTGGATTCGGCCGAAATCCTGAAACTTTCTCAAAAGATTCGGCCGAATACCGAACCAAATCCTAATTTGCATATGCAAATTAGGGTGGGAAGGGGTAAACATTTTTACTTCCTTGTTTTGTGACAAAAAGTCCAGCGATTTCCCTCCCGCCCCTAATTTGCATTTGCAAATTAGGATTTGGATTCGGTTTGGCTGGGCAGAAGGATCCTGCTGAAAAAGGCTGAATCCTGTATTCGGTGCATCCCTAATTTATTTCATATATAGCACCAACAAATTCCACAGCATTTCAGAGAGATTATACATTATTCATAATGGTCCCTGTCCCAGTGGAGTTTATAATCTAATGTTCCTATTTGTGATGTGCGGGCTGACCAGTTAACCGCAGGACCCACAAGTGAGGCTGGTTCATTTTGGATGTCTATGGTGGGTGCTGGTTGGGTCTCACAGGGATACTATAATTATAACACAATTATATCAGGAGCCAGTTGACCTGTTTTGCTTGTAAATGTCTACTCTGAATTCTTTATAATATATAATTTCCATGTACAGCCTTACCTGTCAGTGCAGGACTACTGGGATTAAGTTGCTCATCTCTGAAGGCAGGAGAGACTTAGTGATACTTCTGGTATCTTCTTCCAGGTTTCAATTTATACTGCCTTGGGCGGTAGTATTGTCTCCATCTTCTGCACAACTTCTATTACCAAGATGCACAACTAGTGTCATATGACAGATACAATACTTGTGAGGTTACTAGTGTGCATGGTACTGTTCCAGATTGAGTCCAGTACTCTACATTAAAAGGAAGAGGCCCAGAGTACTCCAACCATCATAAAGGTTTCTGTCTCATTGGCAGCAGGTTAAGCCCTGGTTTGTAAGCTTCCCTGCATATCTGTTTGCCTACAGTTCTAAACCATTAGGATGATCCCTTCATTAGTGTTCCCTTCATATAACTACCCTTCCATTAGGGAAGGTTTAAGGCTCCCACTATCGCAAAATATCAGGTTGAGCCTATTGAATCCTTATTTTTAGAACAGCAATGTGGTTATTCTTGCACATCGACAGATTGCAGCATTCGAAGCACTGACTATAACCATCTTGCCAGCTCTGGTAACAAAACACACTGTGTTGCAACACTCTAGTTCTTTTTCCTGTGGCACTCACTCCAGTAAAAATATCACCACCATAGCCATCGTGTATGCTCCCCAAGATACTGCTTCAAGGGCCACCCGCATCAACCAAAGCTCTCTGTTTTAGCACATGCTGCATCGCAACCTACCCTATATCGCTGACGACACATGCCCTAAATTTTTTCAATTAATAGCCTGGTTCCAGTCTGCCATTCAGGCCATGTTAGACTGGGTAGTATTAAAAACAACCGGAGCCTCTGGCTATCATAGAAGGATGGAAGAAAATGCAAATGGCCTTCCTTTTCCGTGTCAGGGATCAGATCCCTGACATATCTATTTCTCCAGGGGGATCACTCATATTCCTCTTCAGGTGACAGGCCCATTTCTGATTCCCAACCCACTTCCTCAGAAGACACCTTTAAACAACCAAAGGAATTTTAAGGCCTTTTCTGGTCCAGTTTTTAAAAAAAAGTCCTAGGTAATTCAACAAGGCAGCCCAGATTATTTCTGGTGTGCTAATTCAATAGCTGAATCTCGTAACACTATGCTACCAGCAAAAGATGCAGGGTCTCTTAAAAATCCAATGGAAAAAAACTTTACTATATTCTAAAAAAAATTCAGAGCTCAGTCACCTTACATGCAGTGGCAGTAGCCCCTCAGTAGCCAAACAGTATTAGTGTCAGGAGCACTCTTGTACTACACCATCAGACCCACAGAGACTCCATGAATACATTGAGAAGATTAAATCAGAGCTTACTGTCTTGGGAGACGTGGCACTTGACATAACTAGACTTGCAACAACCTAGACTTACTAGGAATGGCCCTGAACGCTATGGTCAAGAAAGTCTTCCTATCTCTACCAAAAGCCCTTACTCTAAAAGGCACTGCTTTACAGTTCATACAAAACAAGTCTCCATCAGTCCTTTACATCCTCAGTCTACTATGCTTCATGCCAGTGAGCATTGAGGTCATTCTCTTTGCACAATCACATCTCCAGCCTCTAGGATGGTCTTTGTTCCAGTGATGAAGGACAAGCCATCAGAAAATCTTGCAAATTCTTCCCTTAACAGTAAAGACAAGACACAGCCTAGCACGGAGGACTTCCCTACCACATTTTCTACTGGGCAGCATCTGGTCCAGGACATAATTTGCACAGATGCAAATCTTCTAGCTTGATGAGGGTCCTGGCCCCCAATAGTCTGCTAAGGGCAGTGGCTACAACAAGAAAACAAACTACACATTAACATGCATGAGCTCAAAGCAGTATTCAATGCTTTCACACAATAACTGTACTAATTGCAGGCATATCAGTTGGACAATGGCAGAACAGTGGCATACCTGTTCATACCAATTGTTAAGGGGACATAAGAAGTGCCCTCCTGGTGATGCAGAATACACCTTCCCCTGAAATAATTTGCAAGGCAGCAACCTGAAGCCCTTATGTACATGTTCCAAGTTCTACAACTTAGATGTTCTCACCTTTCCTGAAGGGGCTTTTGCCAGGAAAAGCAGAAAGCAACAGTAGTGCCTAGTTAGGTCCTATCAGTTCTTAGATATCTAATTCTTTTCTACTACACCCTTTTTTTGGACTGCTCTGGGACATCCCAAGCCGTACTTAGAAACAAAGGTTTTCTTAACAGAAAAATCCTTTTCTTGTAGACCCGTAGATGTAGTGCAGCATCCCTCCCAATGGGTAGGGTGTCAATTGGGTTTAACCACCACCATCAGGCTTGATTTCAAGTCAGTCAATTTAGTCTTTTCTCTCATTATCATTGCTCTATAAATGCTATCACCATTGATTCTTGTGACTTAACGATCAATTGTCATGATACAAAAATGTCGGGACACTCCATACGCGGTCTGAAAAGCATATGGACCTTTGTTTTGTACAATAGTATCTTTGCATCTATGGCCAACTTTAGCACCACCTTTATCATGATTCATTATAAAACATTTCTTAGTATACCAGGTGGTGTGCACTGCGGTCACTGGGGTTGAACAGGAATGTAAATTAACTCTCCAAAGCTGGGAAAATTCCCTAGGTTTTCTCATATCTTGCTCCACTATATCCTCAGTAAATGTATTTATATACTGAGGATATAGTGATATAGTGACGCTTTATAATAAATTAGAGGACATTTACAAACGCAAGTGCAGTTTGCAAACTGAATTTCAGAAGCAAGTCACCATGCTATTAACCTATAATGCAGCGCTTTCCTATAATTCCATTGTAATTGCAGCTACACTCTGATCTGCACAGGCCATAATAGCACCCCATGAATTGATACAGATACAGATTATATTGTGTTTTTATCACAAGTCGGGAAAAAGTGGGGGTTGCATTATTCAAATAATGCACATTCAAAAAAGGGTGTTTCTTTGAATTCACTGGGCAGAAGTCTACTGTGCCTATTTAGGCAGCCTGCTTTGGCAAACCTGGAATTACTGCCATGTTTAAGGTAATTGTATCTCCAGGGTTCCCTTGCATCAGCTGGCACAGTTACACACCATTTATCAGAAGAAGCAGGATGGATGCATTGGCAACCATGCAGAAGTGCAGGAGCATGTTTGGACATGAGTACCTTAATGATTGCTTCAATATATGATCTCAATTGCATCTGTAAATGTGGGTTTGTTCATATATGAGCCATTTTTGTTGTTCAGCCACTTGATATATAAGCCTGCTTTTTATATAGAACAGGTATGGGACCTGTTATCCAGAATGCTTACAAATTTCTGTAATTTGGATGTTCATATCTTTAAGTCAACTTGAAAATCATGTAAACATTAAACAAACCAAACAGGCTGGTTTTGCTGCCAAAAAAGATTAATATTATAGTTGGGATCAAGTACAAGCTATTGTTTAATTGTTACAAAAAATTTGGATTATTTGATTATAATGGAGTTTATGTGAGGTGACCATTCCGTAATTCGGAGCTTTCTGGATAATGGGTTATCGGATAATGGATCCCCTACCTGTACCTGTTACTGTTCCCTTTCAAAAGGCAACAAATAAAGTTTTAATCTGCATTTTTGTAATTTAATTGGCTACTAAACCTGAGTTGCATTTCAAGGTCAAAACAATGTTACTGCTCTTTCATGTTGTTAAGAAACAATCTAGCAACCAGTGTTACAAGTTACCATAAAATAGCAAGGGAACAAGCCAGATCTGATTCCAGATGGTGCTATAGCTTTGAATCCCATCTGAAAATTCCCCTCACAACAGGCATAGCATTGCTTAGCTCAAAGCTATATAACTGACACAACAGCATTTGACCTCAAGGATGGTTAAGGGCTAAACAATCAATGTACTTGTACCCCTGCTGTGTCTGTATGTTGCACTGAGCAGCTCCACAAGGGTGGCAATGATGGTCAATTAAAGGAAAAGCAAAATATGTTAAGTATAAGAAAGATTTTTTTAAATTTCAACCTTGCTTGCAATTATTCATCTGTGTTTATCTGCAACACAATTTTCATAAGCAAGTCACTAATATCACACTTACTGTGCCTACAGATTTGAAATCACCTGTCACCTACCTACTCTGTCATTGTGTTGAAAATGGAATGCTAGGGCACCCATGTGCTATTAGAAGACAAGGTTGCTGAGCATTGACAAAAGCAAATAAACAAACCTTCTACAAAAAAATTCTAAAACAAAGATATTGTGTTGGAAGTCACTACTGCCACCAATCCATTGCCTAAAACATCTATCACCTTTGGTTCCGCAATGAATTAAATCATTTCTGTTGGCGCTACCATCTTACAAAAGTTATCTTTTCACATTGCCATGAATAAAATAATAATGTATCTTTGGTTTGCATCTATCACAAGCTGCTGCAATGTCACTGAATATGGGACACAAACAACCAATAGTTTGACTTGATAGAACAGGCTATGATGGTGCTGTAAGACTGACCACCATAGCATTTCTATGGCCCCTCACTTCTTTCAATGACTTAATTTAAGCCACAACAATTTAGTAAATTGAATTTTCAAAAACTTTATGGAAGCCCTAAGTTTGGCAATAGACAACTTATTTCTTGGTACAGTTGTGTTCAGAATAATTGACAGACAATAATTAAGGCATGTTTTTACAAATATTAGCAGTGTTCAAAATAATAATAATAGCTTGTTCCAAATAATAGCAGTATGGAGTTCAATTAGTGAGGTCATTCATTCTGTGAAAAACAGGTGTCAATTATGGCCCGTATTTAAGGAATGAAGGCAGCAAATGTTGTGCATGCTGGTTATAGTGCATTTCAGCGTACTTTGATTAAAAAGTTGATTGGAATGGGGAAAACATATAAAGAAGTGAAGAATATGATAGGCTACTCAGCTAAATAATCTCAAATGCTTTAAAATGGCAACCAAAGCCTGAAAGACATGGAAGAAAACAGAAAACTACCATTCGAATGGATAGAATAGCCAAAATAGCAAAGTCTCAGCCAATGATCAGCTCCAGGAAGATCAAAGAAGGTATAAAGTTACTTATGAGTAATGTTACAATTAGCCCCTGCAAAATCCCATTGTTAAAAAAAAGAAGTGCTGAAGAGGTTACAGTTTGCCAAAGAACACATTGACTGGCCTAAAGAGAAATGGCACAACATTTTGTGGACCAATGAAAGCAAGATTGCTCTTTTGGGTCTGCAGTTGATCAGAAAACCCCCAAACACCGAATTCAGGCTACAGTACATTGTGAAGAATGGTAGCGCAATCGTCATATGGGGATGTTTTTATACTATTGTGTTGGGCATATTTATCGCATACCAGGGATTATGGATCAGTTTCAATACATCAAAACATTTGAAGAGGCCATGTTGCTTTATGCTGAAGAGGAAATGCCCTTGAAATGGCTGTTTCAACAAGACCCCAAACACACAGTAAACGAGCAGCACCTTGGTTCTAAAAGTAGCAATGCTAATCCTCATACTCCATGCAAGTATAAATTATATAAAAAATGATGGTCGTAGAGACATAGCAGAAATGTATTCCCTACCTATATTATCTTGGCTCCTAATTTTCAAAATGCCCCCATTACCATTCCAGGGATATCCTATGTGTTTGGTTTGGATTAAAATGGTCTCCTGTTGTGTATTGTACAAGCGGAAAGGTCTGCAATGGCACAAAGTATAGATAGCACACCTGGAGGTCAAATCTTCCTGAAAGTAGATTTATATTAAGAGCACACGCTATTTTGGATCTGTATGGGAGTACACCTTCATTACAGCAAACAGATTTATAGGGAGTGACTCACGAACCATAACTGTGTCTATTCTTCCAGATGTTCCCAGCAATATCTTAATATGTGAAGAAGCAAACACAGAGGGTGGCTTTCTATTGCAAACACACTTTGAGTGCAGACACAATATGTTGAAGGTTCAAATGTATTTATCATGTGTCACTTTCATGATTTGTGTTTCTGATCCTTCACCTTTTATTTCATGTGAATCCACCTCCATTTCTAAGTAGGCAAGAGAGTCTCTGCACAGGGGGAGAATATACAGTAGAAGTAGAAATCAGAGATAGATGCATTGTACATTCTATTTTACAGAACTGAGAATCAGCAACATAGGTCTGGTGGCCTATTGCTTTTAGACCTGTGTTAAATTTTGTTTAATCAGCGATTCCCCAGTTATTAAATTGGGTTGCAGGCTAATACACATTATTCATATGAGCAGAAATGAATACAGATCTTCCTCTCCATTAGGAGGGAGTGGCTAGAGACAGAGCAACAGTTCATCATTAATCAAGGAAATGACCCTTGGTGGAGTGTAGATGTGTTACCTCATTCAGTACCTCTGGATGGCTTCCCAAGTAGTGCCAAAAATATTATTTCACACAGCAGGTGATGAATAAGAACTTCGGTCATGATTAATACCACAAATTTCTCAACCTGACTTATTGTAAAAGAATTTAGAAACCTGCAGAACAAGTGTGTGATAATTGTTGAGAGGGCTATGGGAGCTTTGTACAGCTTTTAAGGAATGAAATCCACAGGAAATTAAGCGTTTTCCAGCAGTCCGGCTGATCCTAAGAGGCCTCATTAAGTGCATCTTGCCAACACTAGCCATTTGTACATGGAAGGTAATCTCTTTGTCTTAACTCTGAGTCTTAAGTATCTGGAGGAACAGCCTGTCCTTTGCAGAGGTTGAAACAAAGTGTAGTTAGTTACACAGTGCAATTGGAATGCTTTAATAAACCTGTAAAGGGAAATGTCTTTGTCTTTCAATTAATATTATAGCCATTAAAAAATAATTTATAGAAACCCCACCTATTAAACATTTCCTTCGCTTTTATAGCCACGTTCCTCTATTAAGGTATTAACTGTATTTCAGAGAATAATTAAAAAAAGGGTAATAAAATGATATATGAAGGAAAATACAGTGTACGATTTTGTATAATCATTTAGTTAACCCTGCAGTTTGTCCACTCTGGTCCTAGGAAACATAACAGCTAAGGGATAAATAAAAATAATATAACATTTATATAATACTGTGGAAATGTGCTTATATGGTTGTGGGCAGATGAAGCAAATTAGAGCACATAGAGGAAACCCACACACATGTAGAACATACAAATTATATGAAGATAATGCCTACTGTTCCCTTTGCTGCCCAGAGGCCTACACAATGCATATCCTGATGTACATGACATCTAATGACTAATACGTTTAGATATTTTTCAGCTTTATTAATAAAAATGCTTAAACCCCACAAGGCTCACAAGGAACTCATATACCTCCCCTCAAGAAATCCCACAAAAAAACAGAATAAAACAGTGTATTTGACTAATAAATCAAAACTTAAACCTCATTAACCTAGTGAGCCCTTAGTTTTGATTTATTACCATGAATATATTCTTCCCACCTAATCCCATTATATATAATAATACATATAACTTACCTCACTAGTCTATCCCAGCCCACATTTTTATACATGCATTCCTTATCTATACATATACTCTTGTATTTGTAGTGATTTGCTGTGGATCTGCTGTGTAAAAGAAGAGATGGGTTAAGTAAACAAATGCTTCATTTAATATGAATTGTTTCACCTTTACAGTTCATGTCTGGAATGCTATTTATTTGTATTGAATAACCTTCCTATTAGTGTAAGGACTCGTCATTTGGGTAGGGCTACCTTCATAGCCAGCACCTAGTGGCAAGCAATCTGTTTCTTACATTTACTGCATTGCCAATGGATAACTGTAATTGTAATTATATTACAGGTATGAGATTTATTACCCAGAATGCTCTGGACCTGGGATTTTACGGATAATGGATCTTTCTGTTATTTGGATCTTCATGCCTTAAGTCCACTAGATAACCATTTAAACATTAAACAAGCTCAAAAGGCTGGTTTTGCTTCCAACAAGGATTAATTATATCTTAGTTTGGATCAAGTTTAAGGTACTGTTTTATTTTTACAGAGAAATAGAAAATCATTTTGAAAAATTTGGATTATTAAGATAAAATTGAGTCTATGGGAGATAGCATTTCCATAATTCGGAGCTTTCAGGATAATGGATCCCATACCTGTACTACAGTGCATTGCTAACCTTTTTCCCAGCTCATTCATGGGTAGTTGCTCCCCCCTCTGTCTTTAAACTTGCTGCCCAGCTATTTGTTAATCAGTGCAGCCAACACCAAGTAATGAGTTAGAAATGTACTTCTTGTGATTGTTTCACTCCCATCATCATTATTTATCATCATGTGTTTACATACAGTAGCTCCAGTATGTTACACAAAGCTTTACCGTTATAACAAACAGACATCTTACAATAAATTAGCAAACATGGGTTACAGAATAAAAATATGAATGGATAGCCTTGTTTACAAGAGATTACACTCTAAAGAAAGTAACATCTGGTATGAGCAAATTAACTAATAAAGGTATGGTATGTGTTGTCTGGATTGCATGGGATCTGCAAGGGTTTTTTCTCTAAAGTAGATCACCATAAATTTAAGGGATTCTGTTACACTGTTTACACTACAAATAAGTCACTCTACAATATAAAATTCCATTCCTGAATCAGCAAGTGTATTTTTTTAGATGTAATATTGTTGCGTAGGCAGCCATCTAAGGTCATTTTGCCTGGTCATGTGCTTTCAGAAAGAGCCAGCACTTTAGGATGGAACTGTTTCTGGCAGGCTTTTGTTTCTCCTACTCAATGTAACTGAATGTGTCGCAGCGGGAACTGGATTTTACTTTTGAGTGCTGTTCTTAGATCTACCAGGCAGCTGTTATCTTGTGTTAGGGAGCTGCTATCTGGTTATCTTCCCATTGTTCAATTGTTAGGCTGCTGGTGGGGAAAGGGAGAGGTGATATCACTCCAACTTGCAGTACAGCAGTATAGAGTGACTGAAGTTTACCAGAGCACAAGTCACATGACTGGTGGCAGCTGGGAAACTGACAATATGACTAGCTCCATGTCAGATTTCAAAATTAAGTATAAAAAAATCAGTTTGCTCTTTTGAGAAATAGATTTCAGTGCAGAATTCTGCTGGAGCAGCACTATTAACTGATGTGTTTTAAAAACAAAAAAAAAAAATTTTTTCCCATGACAGTATCCCTTTAAGTCTGCTAAAAAACCATATTAAAGCATTAAATGCACCCAACAAAATTGTTTAGCGACCAATACAGATTTATGCTGTTTAGGTACCACCAAATACAAGGTCGATGTCAGTGGGAGGGGGGCAACAAAATGCTGAAGCTTCTCCCATGTGCCATTACAATAAAGAAGTGATATAGGCAAGCAACTTGTGCATCAGGGAAATATAAACAAGATGTTCAGCCATTCAAGAAAACACTGGCAACAACAAACAACTGCTGAGACCCATGGCACCAGGCCCAGACTGAGTCCCTCAATCTGTAGATTAAGGTACTTCTGTGAGACACCATAATCAGTATTTATTAAGCCTGTCAGGGGGCTCTGTAAATCTGTAAATGTAATGCCACAAGATATATTTAAATTCAGTCAAAACCTGCATGGCACACCAGGCATTTGCTCCGTCATAGAATTCCCACCAGGGAAACGCCTGTCATGTAGGTTATGACTGCCACCAAAGCAGGCCTGGATTGGCAATCTGTGGGTTCTGGCAAATGCCAGAGGGGCTGCTATAAGGTGCCATAGAAAGTCAGTATTTAGTGGGCTGTTGGGGGCTATTTGGGCCTCTGTGTGGACTGATTGGGCCTCTGTGTACCTGAAATGCCAGGGCCTATTTTAATTCTCAGTCCGGACCTGCACCAAAGTGAAAGGTAACTTTACCAGTATGAGATGCAGATTGTGGCCTGAAACCATGAATCTGGGCAAATATCTGGCATGCCATGGACCTAAGGGGCATTACAAGGTAGTCAGTTAAGAGCTGGCCCACCCACAAAATTTAGAAAGGATATAAACCCAAAATAAAATTTGCCAAATATAAATCTGAGCACCTTTTCAATATACATTATTGTCTGTTCCTTATTTTCTGCACTGCTGGTTCGGACTATTTAAACAATGTAATAAAAGACAAATGCTGGTTTCACTCGCAAATATATTTAAAATTAACATATATTGGAAGGTTGCCAACATTTTCTTTTGTCTGGCACATTGTTATTGGGGTGTACAGGTATGGGATCTGTTATGCAGAAACCCATTATCCAGACAGCTCCGAATTACGGAAAGGATGCCTTCCATAGACTTCATTTTAATAAAGAAAAAATCAAAATGTTTAAAAATGATTTCCTTTTTCTCTGCAAAAATAAAAAAGTACCTTGTGCTTGATCCAAACAAAAATATAATTAATCCTTATTGGAAGCAAAACCAGTTTATTGGGTTTATTTAATGTTTACATTATTTTATAGTAGAGTTAAAAAAAAACCCAGGTCCCGAGCATTCTGGATAACAGGTCCCATACCTGTTAACCACTTTAGACGGCATGACTATAGTTATTATATTAATATTATTGAATGTCATTTATACTCATTTATGCATTTGCTGTATGAATAGTAACAGAGAAGTTACAACAGTGGGTCCCAGTATCCCAGCAGTATCATATCAACAACCCCCCTCTGCAGCTCATTTTATA
Source organism: Xenopus laevis (assembly GCF_017654675.1). NCBI lineage: Eukaryota > Metazoa > Chordata > Amphibia > Anura > Pipidae > Xenopus > Xenopus laevis. The sequence continues at coordinate 68,751,623 of NC_054388.1, forward strand.
AAGGGATGATGCAAGACCCTTTAATAATATTATATTCTATGGAAGAACTGACCATACATTTATTATTCATGCAAAGGCATTTTATTTCCAGTTCTGAGTGAACGACTGCACATTGTACATTTTAAAGAAAAGTAGAATAGTCTACATTATTCAATAATGTACAATACTAATTATCACAAGTTCTTGCTAATATATTACACATAGCTAGCATCGTGGACCAATAGGAATTAAATTACTGTGATAGTTATATGCAAAAACTCCTTATAGAGGCTCTTTTACAGATGTAACATCTGCCCATGATGTTAAATATATAAATAAAAGAAACATATTTGAAATATAAAGTGCTGCTCCAATATATGTGAATTTGGCCTTCACAGAATCAGTTATACTTTGTGACATTAAAAAAGGAAAAGTTCAAGCGGAGCCTGTATTTGTGAGACTATATAGACATATGGAATGAGCATTCATAACAGGTGATGCCTTAGGCAAAACACACCTAGAAATTACTTAACATCTGGCAAGACCAACCTATTAATCTATCATTCTTTCACTGTTTCGATAGCAGGCAAATTGTAGCAATAATAGGAAACACTGTCTGCTCTTGAGCCCTTTACTGCCTAGGTCAAAAGGTAAGACACCAGTGACTTATGTGGCATGGTTAGACTTCCAAGTAAATGACCTTAGCAAGGTTTATTAGGCACCCATGAATGTGATCTAATTACTAAGGGAAATACTACCAAATACCAGCTAAAAAAGAATCAAGTGCACAGTTCTATTTAAAGTACAAATGTGAATCTGCCTGAACATTCATGCTCATGGGTTTGCATTTATTCGACTTAAAACAAAATAAACTGCAGGTTCTATTTGAGGAAACACACTGATAAAGGGAAAGATAAGGGAATGACAGCAAAATGGTGAATAGTATGAGTTGTCTTTTTAAGGGTATGCAGTCTTCAGCATGTGTTCAAGAATTGCTGTGCTATAGCCTTAGGACTAATGGTGCACCCTGTGTACTGTCATGGCAGGCATGGAGGTGATTTTGGTGGAAAAGAATGCAAAAATATTAGGGATGCACCAAATACACTATTTTGGGATTCGGCCAAATTTCATGAATCCTTCATGAAAGATTTTGCCAAATACCAAACAATAATTTGCATATGCAAATTAGAGTGGTAAATGGTAAAGAGTGTGCTGTGCTCGTGGTTAAACATTTTTCAGCTTCCTTGATTCTAGATTCCATGCAGAAAGTATGCATATTCGAGGGTGCCAATAACTGTGTCTTAACACCTGGGCAATTTCAAGCAATTATCACCTTTCCATGGGATTTCAATGAAAGTATAAGGCAAGGCAATTTTTGGTCTTTTACAGCCCATATAAAATCACATATGTGGCAATCATTCAGCGTTGTCTTGTGTGCCATAGCCCTAATACACAGGCATCTGCATTCTGAGTTGAAATCACCTGTGTGAAGTGTAACGGTAATGGCATACAAGGAGGTGTGTCAACCATGTGGAAATCTGCACTAAACACACAAGACACATCTCCTGAAAATATCTTGCCACTCAGATCTGGTAAAACACTTTACATGTGGCAATCATTGGTGCTTATTAGACAGCTGAAGAGATGCTGGCAGAAAAAATTACCTACGTGCCAGGAACAGGAACATCAGAAAAAGAAATTGTATTAAAGTAATAAAAATATAATGCAGTGTTGCCCTGCACTGGTAAAACTAATGTGTTTGCTTCAGAAACACTACTATTGTTTATATAAATAAGCTGCTGTGTAGCCATGGGGCAGCCATTCAAAGGAGAAAAGGCTCAGGTTACACAGTAGACAGCAGATAAACAATGTAAATCATAATGAAGTTATCTGTTACCCACTATTTAACCTGTGCCATATAGCCTTTTTTTCATTTTCTGCCATTGCTACACAGCAGCTTGTTTATATGAACAACAGTAGTGTTTCTGAAGCAAGCAGATCAGTTTTACCAGTGCAGGGCAACACTACATTATATTTGCATTACTTAACATAACAGTTTAATTTTTTGGTGTTACGGTTTCTTTAAGGTCAAAGTCAGACATTTTGCCACCAGCATATGTCAGCTGGTAGAGAGATGCTTCATATATCTGCATTTTCAGACATGTGCCATTTTTTAAACTGAAAACAGCCTGTATGCAGTATACATAACTTACAGGTAGTACAAAAGCTATAGTGTGTTTCTCTACCAGTTGAAATATGCCAGCAGAAAAATTGTACGTGTGCTTTTGGCTTAACATGGCTCTGTAAACCTGAATAATAGAAAAGCTTTTACCCCATGGCCTTAACTGTGCAGGGGCATCTTACTTTAAGAAGCAACATCTTTGGAATGCTAATGGGTTACAGGGACTAATCACCTTGTTAACACACAGATTTTCAGAGTGTGCGCTTGTTAAAAGCAAAAGAACAGGATTCAGACTCTGACTTGCTGCTCCATGTAACTAGCATGGTAATCCTCAGTGTGCAATGCAAATGACCTCCGCTTTGTTGTTTTACTGTGAAGCTCTGAAGTCTCTGTTTACTACATCTGTACACGGCTTAGTCAGGGGCTCTGGACAACATCAAAGACAAGGAAATGTAGTCTCCATACAGTTGTCTTACTTTTATTACAATGCAGATGTGGGTCTTTTGTGTGCAACGGAGAACATCGTATGTGAACAGGAATGGTATTTTTTTTCATACAGGGAATTTTGCCAAACTATTAATTTGATTGTTTTCCTGAAGTTCCAGCCTTCCAGCAAAAGGTTACAATGAGGAGCTGCTATGGAAGTGTGGGGCCCTTTAACAGTTTCGTAGAGGAACTTATGGAGCCATCATGATCTTCAAAATAGTGTTGTTCAATCCTTCTGCAAAAGGCAATCAGATTGCTATAGTTTTTCACTTTTTCTTGAAGCTTGTCGTTTGTCAGCTGCGTAGTAAGTATTGTGAACAGATGTCCAAATACCAGGGCATCCAGCTCAGTGGGTCTACAAGAGTTGGACAAGAAACAGAACAGCATAGTGCTCAAGTTAAAACCATCTGTGGCTTCATTTAATGAGGATAAAGCACATAATATACATTCTGAAATGCTTCTTTACAATTAACTCATACAATACCAGTTTGACTTGGAGCTAATCAGTGTTATATAAAGGACAATACCCCTGAAAAGTTATTTCTGGGCCCTCTACCAGGCCCCTTCTGCCTCTTATCCCTGCAGAGTTGTTCCCCTATATCTACTTTGCTGTGTACCTGATACCTGGGATGATTTTCAATTTGCTCAAACTGAAGGATAGTTTTGCACTTTTCATGATCTTTAATTTAGGTGATCTTCCCCCCAAATGGTTTGAATCTGGCTTAAGACAAAAAAAGTCAGTACTGATATTTGCTTTTAAAAAGCGGATAATTGCTTCTAAGACTAAAGATAACTATTGATAACAAATAATTTACTTAAAGGAACAGTTCAGTGTGAAAATAAAAACAGGGTAAATAGATAGGCTGTTCAAAATAAAAAATGTTTCTAATATAGTTAGTTAGCCAAAAATGTAATATATAAAAGCTGGAGTGACTGGATGTCTAATATAACAGCCAGAACACTACTTCTTGCTTTTCAGCGACTTGAAGGGGGGCCACATGGGTCATATCTGTTCAGTGAGTTTGCAATTGATCCTCAGCATTCAGCTCAAGCTGGCCATAGATGTTGAGATTTTTAAAAGATCCGATCCTCATCGTGAGACCACGATTATCTCGGAATGATCGTATGAATTGTCAACTAAAAAGTTTGTCAGGAAAACAAAGGGGAGCTGCCTGCTTGGCCCTACAAACATAGATAGATTGCACTGGGACCAACAACGATTTTTTAACCTGCCCAATCAATTTCCTCACAGATGTCGGCTGAAAAATCGTAAGATGTATGATCGTTCGAATCCCACGATAATTTCGAAGGGTTGGTCCGACTTCGCTAAAATCGGTCGTTCGGCAAGAAGAATCGTTGCATCTATGGGGAGCTTCATATTCAAAAGCAACAGATATGACCCATGTGGCCCCCCTCAAGTCTCTGATAGGTTACTGCCTGGTAACCAGTCAGTGTAAACCAAGAGAGCTGAAAAGCAGGAAGTAGTGTTCTGACACATCGAGTCACTGCAGCCTTTATACATTACATTTTTGCCTAACTAACTACATTAGAAACATTTTTTATTTTGCACAGCCTATCTATTTACACATTTTTTATTTTCACACTGAACTGTTCCTTTAATTAATTTTGATTTACTTTCATGTTCTTTTTAGTAAAATATAGACATAGGATTTTTGCCACAGGATGCCTTAGTTATATGCATACTTGATGTATTAATATGTGGGAGTTGCAATACTGGATACTGATATTAACCATAGACCTCATAGGACAACACCCCTAACAGTCAAAAAGTTGGCTGTGTTTTGTGAAAAAAATCGGCACTTTATAGAGTACTTTCGTTTTTATTAGTGTAACAAGCCAAGCCAAGCCAACCACTGGATCACAAAAAGGCCTGTGCAGACCAGTCAGGAAAAAACTGTTTGAAGGGCCCTGTGCAGTCCTCATGACATGGGATTTTCAGTGCCTTTCCAAATACTGGTCCGGCAGTCCACTGTTTGGGCCCCGCACATGGGATAGTAGACTGTCTTGGGGGCAGATTTACTCGAGGGTGAAGTGGCTAATACTAGTGTCAATTTGCTAGCATTACCGCCACAGAGACATCGGCAATTTACTAATGGACGCAGGCGTCACTTCGCTAGCGAAAGAGAGAGACGCTAGTGGTTATTTGCACTCTTTTGTCAGGTGACAATTCGCTCTGGCGAATGGATGTTACTCCACAAATTCAATGAAATGCCAGACTTGGCTTCGCCAGCTCAGACCAGGTGAAGTGCACTGGAGTGCATAGATCTTCCTCAATCTTCTGTTACTTACATCATATTTTTTAGTGGCAAAAGCTTCTAAATCCAAAAAACGCTGGTGTCTTTTCCATTTTTCAGAGTGATAGCCTGCAAAAGTCCTTAAATTTTTTTTTGGGTAACCGGGTTCCCCCATACATTTTCTGACATATGGAACATTAACTATACAGTGGACTCGTGTAGGGCATTATAACAACTCTATTTTCTTTATTAAGGTTCCCTGGACTTGTTTAATGCAATGTATTTGCTACAACAAATACGTCCATTCAACTTTAAATTTCCCACCGTCAGGAAATTAACCTGAGCGCAAGACCTCTAGTGAATTTGCACTACGCATAAATGAATGCTAGCGCATCTTTGCTTTCAATTGCTCGCACAGCCAAATTAACTCTAGCAAAACGTCACCAGTGTTCGGTGCCCACGACGAAACTCCACATTCAAGTGAGTTAACGTTGTCTGAGCAAATTTTCGTCTGGCGAAGTGTAGAGATGGCTGCAAATCGGTTGCTGGTTAATTTTCACCGTTGAGTAAATCTGCCCCTTGGTGTAGAGCTTGCAGCCAATTTAGGACTATGTATGGCTACTTTAACTCCATCTTTGTCAGCTTCCATATATAGATATCTATTGTGAATTTCTCTCTTTCCCCTCTCACTTGTCATTTCTCCATCTTAGTTCTTGCCAGACTCTTACTTAAGTTGCTGGCATGGAGTTCCAGATAATGGATTAAAGGAAAACTATACCCCCAAAATGAATACTTAAGCAACAGATAGTTTATATCAAATTGAATGACATATTAAAGAATCTTACCAAACTGGAATATATATTTACATAAATATTGCCCTTTTAGATCTCTTGCCTTAATCCACCATTTTGTGACTCTATCTGTGCTGCCTCAGAGATCACCTGACCAGAAATACTACAACACTAACTGTAACAGGAAGAAGTGAGGAAGCAAAAGGCACAACTCTGTCTGTTAATTGGCTCATGTGACCTTACATGTGGTTTGTATGTGTGCACAGTGAATCGTACGATCTCAGGGGGCGGCCCATATTTTTTAAAATGGCAATTTTCTATTTATGATTACCCAATGGCACATACTACTAAAAAAGTATATTATTATGATAATGGTTCATTTACATGAAGCAGGGTTTTACACATGAGCTGTTTTACTCAGTATCTTTTAATAGAGACCTACATTGTTTGGGGGTATAGTTTTCCTTTAATGTGCAGGATGATGTAACCTTTGCAGTACACCCACTAATGCATTATAGCAGCCTTGCATAGCTGTGCATGCACTGAATGTCAGCTTTGTATTGTTCAACCGACATCTACAAAGTAGTGTTCTACTCATTCTTAGAGAGATGTATCTGCACAGTAGTTCTGGATATATATTGTCTTTCCAAATGCCACAGAGCTAAAGAATGTGCTGAGACTTCTAATACAGTCATTATAGCAGTTAACTTTGGCATAGTTGTTCAACATTTGGGATTTTTATATAATGGACTATGGCTAATAAAATGCTACTCTTACTTCTCTGCTGCCAATGACACCCTTTGCTACCCGCCCTGTTTGTAAGAAGTTACAGAAACTGCAGGTTTTTCTTGAAGTTCCCTGCAGATCTTGCGAATAACAAAACATGCTCTTGGGGTAAAAAACTCTACTGCACTTCAAACACTTAAAGACACCCCTTCTGGGCTTTTCATGCGTCTGGAATTCCTGTGCCAGTGGGAATAGGAACTGTATAGTGGTGGCACTTTGATCCATTTCTGTTGTGTTAATGCCTAAACAAATGGTAATAAACATCACAGGAAAATCAAAGAGGAACAGTGGTGCTGTGAAAAAGAGCACTTCCACCTGACAGGCGTGAATGCTTTGACCTTGTCACCCATTTGCAGCAGTTGTCAAGCCACCGGGGCTCTGAAGTGCATACAGTATATACAGACCATAATTTACAACTGAAACCTTAAGAAATTCATACACAATATTTCACTGAGGATGATTTTTTTTATATTACAGCACAGCAAATCAGTTTAGATTTGCCCATAAAAAGACAAATCATAACACTACTAAGGTAAAAAATGCAACTGATTCATAGTGATTAAAGAGGTTGTTCACCTTCAAACACTTTTTTTAGTTCAGTTGTTTTCAGATAGTTCACTAGAGATAAAAACTTTTTTCCAATTACTTTGTATTTGTGACCATTCTAATATTGAAGTTTGTGGGTGAAGACACACAGCGCTACTCTTAGTAGTTACCTGGCTACAAATTAGGCAATAGCGATCACTGGCTTTGCTAAGACACTACGTGTGTTTTAGCTGATGAGATTCTCAGTATTGCAACTCACACAATGGGTTTCACATCCAGCACCAAAGCTGTTCAGGTTCTTACTTACCATGTCCTGTTCTCACACCTACCAATGGTTAGACATAAAGAAAAGGAAGTTGGACCCATGCAGGATAACTGCGTTAGTACTTTAATAACACTTCGTTTTAGAGAGTTAGTGCTTTAATAACACATGTTTCGGGTTAGCAAGAACCCTTTATCAAGTGTGTGTGCAAGAAGTGCATACAGGTTAAAATACTACATAGCAGGAAATTAGATCATCATTTCCCCACCCACTGTGGCACATCAATATTAAATCTCAAAATAGTCCGTCATATCCATTATGTTAGTGTCTTATTAAATAATAAATAAAGGCAGTTATCTTGCTTGAACTCAACTAAAAAGTGTTTGAAAGGTGAACAACCTTTAAAGGAGAACTAACGCTTAACTTAAGAAGTAGGCTAGAAATGTTGTACATTAAGTTTTGGTCTTCTGTACCAGCCCAAGGCAACCACATCCCTTTAGCAATGAACATCTGTGCCTCTGGATATAATTGCCTAGCTCCCCATCTTCTTTTCTGCTGTTTCACTGCACATGCTCTGTACTGCTGTCACTTACTGAGCTTAGGGACCAACTCAAAGTATACAGTACACATAGAATATAAATGTCATGATATAAGTCTGATTAGTAATTAATATAGATAACTACTACATGGCAGCACAGAAACAAGTGTGACTAGAACCAGAATGTGATAATCAGCCCTGTAGAATCAGCTTATATTACAGGCCAACATCATTTTCTGCTTGATTATTTGCCCCTAACCTTAGCTTCTCAACAGCTGTTTAGTGCCCACTGAGTATGTGAGTGTCGTAGACATTTTCCAAGATGGTGACACCCCTGTGACAAGTTTTATGTCCTGGATCATTGCTGCTATTGAGAAGCTGAAACTTTAGGCTGGTGTAATAAGTTCAGTGTATAAAATATGACAATTTTATCCATATTCATTTTTAGGGTTTAGTTCTACTGTAAGGCCCCTGACATACAAGAGTTTCGTCCATCACTGCTCTGCAATGGAGAACATTTTAAGGCCAGTGCACACAACAAATTGTGGTGCGCACATATAATTTTGTCTGAAAACACTACATTTTGCATCCGTTCTGACCAGAGCACAGTTTTTAAAAACAGTGCACACAAGATAAAAATGTGCGCACAAAAGAATAATTTTGCACACATAGCTGTATGTATTTAGTAAGCCACTTGTCTTTCAGCAGGAGCATTATTGTTATTGACTATTCCATATTTTCAAAGATGCTGAGATGGGAAATGTCTGTGCCAGTTTGAAGAGGATAACTCTATTACAGTAGAAAGGGTAACTATGAACCTCCTTCAGCTGTAGAAATCACTGGAGAGCCAAAGCTGACTGCCAACTTGCAGGAGGCTGTCTGGAACTAAACTTTTGTCTCTATTTATCCAGACTTGGCAAAAACAAAACAGCTGGCGAGCAATACATTGCTGACAAGCCAGTGGTTGGGGATCACTGAGGTAGTATAAGTTTTGATCAAATCAATGGGTTGGTCTGGGAAAGTACAGAATTATGTGTCAACACTAAAACATCCCATAATGGCTTCACAATTTTTAATGTGGTCTCTGTGAGTGCATACATAAGGCCAGAACTTGGCGTTTGCTCTGTTGCTGAAAGATACCATGGTAAAGGAGTGGTGGGGTCAGCTGCAGCACAGTAATACAATTCAGAATAATCTGTAAAAGTTAGTGGAAGCAATAATGACTTAGGTGTAAGATGATGCCGATTTAATTGCATCTAAAATGAAGTAAAATGAAGCAATATATTATTTCTGATAGAAGCAACAGCAATTTGAGAATGATCAAACTCTGAAAAGAAAAATGGAGTAGTATTATACACAAAAGCAGTAACGTTCACTATTTTAACAGCATTTGATAGATGTGAACTGTTGATTAGAGATTCAGCCTTGGTTAGGTGACCCTTAGCTCATAACAAGGTTACAGATAGATAAATAAATTGCTGTATCAGCCATGCTTCCAAGAATATCACAGCGGATATGTTTTCAATGCAAATCTCACCATGATCTATCTAACCTTCAAGCAGGGTTTTCAGGTGTATTTAGGACAGAAAATAGGCATTTGCTTTACAGCTTACCTTTAAGTTGGACACACGTGGACCAACCTATACAAAATGTCATCTTATATCATACAATTTAAGTTCCCTATCACACTGACACTGCACTTTTATTAGAAACCCACTAACCTGCCTTTATGTATATTTATATATATATTTTTGTAGTATGAGAGGAAGTACCCAAGGAGAACCATGCAGACACCAGGAAATCACACAGTCTCCTGTCTTGCATGTCCCAGGTTGGAATCAATGCTGCAAGATAGTATAGATAACCACTGTGCCATCACTTTCATGGTCAGTGGTTTATTGACTTGATATCTTATGTATGTGTTCAACCAATAAAAATGCAGCATTGCTACGTGTACAGTTTACAGTTTGATAAGGAGGATTTAGTAATGTGTCTATGGCTCTAAGGAGCTAAAACAAGATATGGAATTGGACACTGGCTTATCTGATTAACCTCAAATAAATGTATTTCTATGTTAATGTTTTTCTTCTTATATTTTATCAGTTAGATGGTAAGCCTGACTGATTGCATTTTGACCTTGGAAAATTAACCTGCACCTTATGCACAGCACTTTCAATATTAGACGCTAAATGACTATGATTTACTATGTTTAAAACATTTTATGTGCAAAGCAAGAAGTACTATATAAGAATACATTTTATAAAATATTATATAAAAACAATAATGTCCAGGCAATAAAAAACTGGTGATAAAAGTCAGACTGATACTGATAATATTATTACATTATTACAAGCGCATTATAATTAAAGCAGTTTGTGCTGGATATAGCTTAATAGAACAGCATGGATGACTTACTGTTTGTTGAAGAAATAGGGCTGTGTGCCTAACCTTTGAGAAAGGGCCTGACAGCACTGATCAACATCTTCAAATACCTGATAGAAAAAAAGGAATATATTATAATGCTATCTATGTAGTTCAGTTATAGTCTTAAACAAAAGAACCCTGTAATATATACTTAATTCAGGTGATATGTTAAATGTTTGAAGAGTAATTTTAATGGCGCACACATCGCTGTTCAGATATTGAAATAGTCTTCTTATTTGCCTTCTGTCAGTGGCTTTAACTGAAACTGCCTATCCCTACATCCATTTTTGGGGAGGAGGGGACAGAAAAGAGCCTGTTGCCCAATAACTAATAACAGGTGACACAGTCATATTCAGGTTCATTTATGGCAGATAAAAATAGCTGCAGCAGTATGCCCGTGTGCCATCAGCCTAAATGTAAACTTCAGAACTACTGTTAAAAGCCTTGAATGGATTGCTGTGCACACAGCACTTCTAGCCTTGATGCATAACGACCCAGTAGCTCACAAGCCTCCCACTCTGCTTTCACAGGCATTAAAAGGGAACTATCGCGAAAATTAAAATTTAATATAAGCTTCATCATGCTGAAATAAGAAACTTTCTTAATATAATCAATAAAATATTCTGCATTGTTTCTGAATTAATCAAGTTTATCTTCACTATCCCTCTCTCAGCATCTGTTTCTCTTCATTCTGTCTTCTTGAAGCAGTTGGTGTCAGTTAGTCATTGACAGTCAGATCAGTTAGATGAGAAACAGATGCTGAGAGAGGAATAGTAAATATAAACTTGATTATTTCAGAAACGGTAAAGAATTTTTTAATTGATTGTATTTAGAAAGTTTCTTATCTCAGTATGCTGAAGCTTATATTAAAATTTCATTTCTGGATAGTTCCCCTTTAAGCTTAATAGTAATACTGATCTGCATTTATGCAAATACCTCTCCAAAAATAAAAGAATATCTGTCACCCTTTTCACAGACTGGCTTCACAGACAGCCTTTTACTGCAGCAAGCTTGGGAAAGCATACAACATCATGCCCAATCTTCTTAGAAGATTTCTCATGATTAGTTAGTGGACGCCATAGAGGATGCTACAGGCTACACTTGAATCATTATAATGCTTTAATTACATAACAAGTGTCTTGTCAGGGTGTTTGGAACTGTAAGAGCAGAACAATTCACAATAACACTGAGAATATATAGAGGGTTTGGAACAAAGCAAAGATCCCATGCACTGAATGGAAACAATGTTGAGAATTATGCTGCCATGCCACATATGGCATAAAGCACCATGCCTATCTCACATTAGGAAAGAAGAAAAATGTATGGGGTAGTTTATCTTTACGTTAACTTCAGTATAGTAAAGATTTGCCTCCTCTTAGCATCCTTTCTATTGGTCTTTTTTATTATTATTTATAGTTTTAAATAATTTGCTTTCTTATGCCTCTTTCCAGTTTCCAAATGATATTCAGTGATGTTGACAGGAAAACTATATAGCTCTGGTAGGCAACAATTTTATTTTTATTATAACTTTTTATTTTTTTTTCTCTCTCATTCAGACCACTGCCTGGTTGCTAGGGTAAATTAGATAGGCACTAAAATACCCACCGGAAAAGCTGATGACCAAAAATCTAAAGAATACAAAAGCTAGAAAAAATTAAAGATGAGGACTAATTACAGCTTGCCTCAGAATATAACTGTCTGTTCCATACATACAATTAGAAAACATAAAGGTAAACTACCCCTTCAAAGTCTTTTGTATAGCCGTAGAAAGGTTGGAAGTAGAACTAGCCTTAACTCAGACATTCCCCCCATGGGCTTAAAAAACAGTTCCTCTAGTATTCAGTAACACATGGTAATTTTATAATTGCTGTTTAAGACAAAAACATATTGAATTTATGAAAGTTGACATATGCAATATGACAGTTCCTATTTGCCTTTAAATGGCATTCTAGAATAGGGTTCTAGCTGGAGCAGTGTAAAGGTGGCCATACACAGATAGATTTAAGATGCTGATTTCGGCCCTTCAGACCGATTTGGTAGCTTATTTGTCCATGTATGGGGCCCTATCACTCTACTGATAGGGTCAAGCGATTGGATTAGCCCGATAGCACCCAGTTTAGGTAGGCATCGGGAGAATGATCCACTTTTTAGTGACCACAGCAAATGAGTGAATCAAATAGTGTATGGTCAGCTTAAAATACCAGGTCACTACAAGAATGCACAAAAAAAAATGATTTCCTTTTTCTCTGTAATAATAAAACGGTAACTTGTACTTGATCCAAACTAAGGTACACTTAATCTTTATTGGAGGCAAAACCAGCCTATTGGGCTTATTTAACATTGACATGATTTTTAAGTTGACAAGACATGAAGATCCAAATTACAGAAATACATTCTGGATAACAGATCCTAAACCTGGACAAGACGAAAAAGGTCACATTTCCCACCACCTTAGCTGTTGGGATACCACTAAAAGACTATAGGTAGAGAGCTATGAGATTAGTTAGCAACCAATCATGCCAGTAGTTGGTCTAAAAAAAGCAGTAAATCCTATTATTGAAGAATGGGGATTGTTAATTAAGTATCATAAAAGTGTAGCTTAAAATAGGCTGTATGATTCCCTTTAAGGGCAACTGCATGTTTTGCTAGACATGTGATTTCTAGTTCACTGATAAGTGGCAAAATTGTTGAAAATACCCCTCCATAGGCTCTCATGATAATTGAACCTCCCTGCCAAAGCCATTGTGGGTCAGATTATTACAGCTAAAAACTGCACGGGTACAAACATGCTGTGTGCCATTGGCCCTATAATGGCAAGCAGCTGCCGGAATTAAAAGCGTTTTTAACACTGCAGTGTCCTCTGAAAGGACTGTGTCGGTCATAACAACCTGTATGCCATAAGTCTTAAATGCATTTATGCCGTGTTAGTAAATCAACCTATTAGTATAGAAGAAGGCCACTTCTTGCATTGTTGTTCAGGTTATTTGGAAAATCTTTCACAAAACTCCCAGCATCCTTAGACAGATACATTTTTCCTAAACCTGCCTATCTGTATTCCATTCTGTGTTTACTGACCTGTTCCAGGGTCTTTGTAGCCCAACCGATGGCCTTCATCTTTCGTTTTATTTCCCATTTTTTTTGGAAGACCAGAAAGTAATTGAGTGGCCAGGAGTAAGGAAAGCTGTACCGAGGCTGAGTAATCTGTGGGAACCCAGAAGCCACAGTGATTAGAAACACTGCAAAATAATTAACACAAGTAACTACAGAGCATAGTTGATCTCTATTTTATAAAAATATACCTTTTTCTAAAGGCATGAATAGCTAGCTGTAGGAAAGGTTAGTGTATAACATTACTCCTGGCAAAACATAGAAAAAATGGTCAACGGTATTATTACATATTTTCAAACATATAAAATGTATGTGCTAGCAGAAACAGTGTAGAAAAGCCTGTCTCAACTAATGGTATCATCCTATATGTTTCATTTATGAGGAGGGACCTACATTTGTGAGCAAAAGTGTTTTCTCATTAAAATTTAACCAAGACAAATGGTTCTGAGCTACTCACCTCCTCTAGTGTAGCTTCATCACACCACTGAATATATAACTGCAAGAAAATAAAAGGATAATGTCCGTTATGCTAAGTATACAAACAGAAAGATAAAACATTATTATTTGTACACCATGACCCACTTTGGAGTCTAAAAGTAAATCTGCTTTTATCAATATTTTGGTTTACAAACGGAAGGGTTACTTTTAGCCACTGAAAAACGCTACATTTTCTTCTCAGGTGCCGAATAAGAATTTTTATGGTTTTCAACACCAATAATATAAAGATAGTATATGTGTAGACAACTACTAAAAAAAGGCCCAGTGTTACAGCACAGCTCTAAGATGTAATAAATTATGGGAAGAGTTCTTCATATATTTTTAGGATCAATTAGGCAGGTCATTTAGATAACAGCAATGTTTTTCAACATCTCATACAGAAAGTTGCACTACACAGTGACAAGAAGGTACTATTTTTTTCAAAGCCCACTCTACTTGATTCAACATTTAGTCAAGGTAGACAATAAACAAATCAAATTTACATATTAGGTTGCCACATCAGATACTCCCTCCCCCCAAGTATGGAATACCCACAGTTTGAAAACCCTGCTCTAAAATGATACATGAGTAACCTGGTTTGGATTAGCTCTTCTGCTCTGACTTAAATTTTTCACATGAGTGATATCCCTGCAGTGAGCACCAACCATTTGTTTTTTGGTGAGCTACCACCATTAATGTGGACATGATCTTAAAAGTTCTTGTGGTAATATGGGTATGGTTTAAAGTGGGTATGGTTTAAAGTGGGTATGGTTTAAAGTGGGTATGGTTTAAAGTGGGTGTGGTTTAAAAACAGGGAGTGGTCAACACTGGCTTCCATTATCGGCCCTCCACCAAGTAGGCCAGAAAAATTCCAGCCCACGGTACAACAGAAGTTGGACAGCACTGTTCTAGAGACTGCAAGATTCACTTGAAGATCAGATAGAGCTGGATTTGGCAATGAGTTATTTGATGTTACTTTGATTGTTTGAACTATGTGTGAATGTGCCATACAGCAATATCTTTATACAATTAAAACCTTGCTGTGAGCTAAGGGGGCCCACACTAAGGGTTAGACCAGCAAGGAAGGCTTGCACCGAAAAAGTATGACAACCACTGCTTTAGGCCCTCCCCCCATAAACACCCATATTTACTTGTCTATGAAAAAATATCTAATAGAAAATCGCATATAATAGATATAAATACATATAAATTGAGTACGGAAATAAGTCAGCTCATGTTGTTTTGAATACTTTCAGCAAGAATGTTCACAAGATATCTCAGTGTTGCTGACCTTTTTTGAAGTAAATATATATATATAGTGAGGAGAAGAAGCCAGCACTCACGAAAAAGTCACGAATGGTGCCTGGGTGCAGTCCTTGTAGGAAATGGATGTAGAAGAAGAATTGAAGATCGCACTCACAGGTCTTATGTATAAATAAATCAATTTATTCGGTGAACGGTCGCTGACGTTTCGGCTGATACGACAGCCTTTCTCTTTGAGAAGGCTGTCGTATCAGCCGAAACGTCAGCGACCGTTCACCGAATAAATTGATTTATTTATACATAAGACCTGTGAGTGCGATCTTCAATTCTTCTTATATATATAATATATATATATATATATATATATATATATATATATATATATATATATATATATATATATTTTTATTATTTTTTTTTCCCATACTTTTTCTATTTAACGAAAATAACCGCTCCTAATTTTAAGCAAATTTGTAATGGGTTTTCAAATATGATAATGCAATCAGTTCAATACATTGTCACAGATAAGATATGAGTTGCTCTCAGTAGGAAACAAGGCAGGGACTAAACTTGATTGATTCAATGCTTAACATCTTGTCACTCATGTGACCTTAAACAAGCAAAAGTAAGCAAACAGAGATAAGTGTATTGATAGTCCACATGTCTTTAAACACACGCAGCAGAAAGGTTTGAGTGCCATGCTTTTAAGAACCCAAGAAAACGTTCTAGAGATTCTTCACTTGGCTTAAGTTTAAGGGTCTATTGGCCTTATTTCATTTTTAGAAAGAAGCCTTGTGCTTTATTAAGACACAATATACTGTACCTCTGCTGTCAGGAGCATATTATTGACCAATTCCATGTATGCTTTCATCTCAGCTCTCTGGACTTCATCCAACCCATCACTTAGGGAGTGACCCTAAGAGGGTAAGAAGACAAACATTTTACTGCGTGATTCTGACCTTTTTTTTAATAGCTATATACACTTTTTCACTGTGAGCATTAATACATGCAGTGAAAAAGTGTATAAAGTTATCCTGACCCATCACACGTCATATCTCATGCAACATTATTCGTGTCAAGTGATATTTATTAAACAATTCCATTGGTTACTGTTTACAAGCAGAGCCCGAACAGGAAATGCCCAGTGCCCAAGTACCGTGTGATAGTCAAACAGAGCAATAATTGAAATATCAAAAATACCTCATACAGTATAGTTAGTTCAAAATGTGTAGCCAATTTTATTATAATCTTTTGTACTGATATAGTCTTAATGTTACAGGAGATATCTGCAACTATTCTCTGGCACTGAGCAGCTTTGTTTGGTGTTATATGTGCTCCATTAGAAACTTTTCTGATAAAACCTCCAGTTTAAGTAAATCTGATTTCTTATATTTAAAGGAAAACTATACCCCCTAAACAATGTAGGTCTCTATAAAAATATATCACATAAAACAGCTCATATGTAAAACTCTGCTTCATGTAAA
Organism: Xenopus laevis; assembly: GCF_017654675.1. NCBI lineage: Eukaryota > Metazoa > Chordata > Amphibia > Anura > Pipidae > Xenopus > Xenopus laevis. The sequence goes on from NC_054388.1 coordinate 68,768,204, forward strand.
TAAAACATTTTCATAATCATATACTTTTCTAGTAGTATGTGCCATTGGGTAATTAAAAATAGAAAATTGCCATTTTAAAAAATAAGGGCTGCCCCCTGGGATCATAGGATTCATGGCACACAAACAAACCTAACAAACTATACATGTTAGGTCACATGAGCCAATTAACAGACAGAGTTCTGTATTTTGCTCCCACTCTTCTTCCTGTTACAGTAGAGCTGCAGTATGTCTGGTTAGGTGATCTCTGATACAGCACACAGACCATCACAAAATGGTGGTTCATACAAGAGCTGTAAAAGGGCAATATTTACTTAAATATATATATAACAATTTGGTAAGATTCTTTAATATGTCACTTAATATATCAACTATCTGTTGCTTAAGTATTCATTTTGGCGGTATAGTTTTCCTTTAACAAAATAATTAACTTTGCACTCATCTATTATGAATATTACCTGATATTTACTTGCCAAATTCTTCACTCTATCCATATAAAATATCTTCATCTACATTTAGTAACATTTAGTAGCATGCATAATTTAGTATTAGCTGCAAAAATTCAGCATTGATGCAAAGGCTTACTTCTTGCTCATTAATAAATAAAATAAACAGATCTCATTATAATATTTGTTCAAACTGGCTTCAGTTTCCCGATCTGTGTACACATTTTTGACAGCAGGTTTTATTTTTAAATGAAATAATCTGTCGTAAAGTTTGGTAAGACATAGGTGACTGGTTAGATGATTTGGCACAAGCGCAATGAAAGCAACTGGGGTATTTGCAAGGTATGTTTGAAGAGTTTATTGTTTATTAAAATATACATATTCCTTGGGTCCAGATGGGAGACTTTCTTAAGGTATTTAACCATCAACCATCTTCAGCTGAGATCCTTGTAGGAAACAGCTGCAAGCATAGCTACCCTTTTGACTCTTGTTATGTCACAAGGACATAAAACTAGTGGTCATATGCAAGAAAACTGCAAAATTGAAAAAAAACTGATTTTGTTGGTGGCCATTTCTGTTATATAATATAACTGCCTGACTTTTCACATTTTTATGATTGAAAACTCCCAGAACTCCCAGTATCCTATATACACAGCTTTGAAACAGCACAAATGTTAACAAATACAATTATATAGGATAAGTTTAATAAAGACTAAAGAGATATGAATTCCATGCAAACCTCTAAACTAATTTCCTTACCTTGGCTTTGACAAACTGAACTGTTGGCCCAAGCTCTGATATGACTTGATTCCCAACATGGATAAAAGGCACTTTTCCTTTGGAATAAAGAGAGGAGCGTTAGGCCATATTAAATGTATACTACCAAAATTCCTTATAATTACTGTGTTCCCACTCTTAATAAACCCATCACTGTTTTAAAATGTAATCAGAGACTTACAAAAAGTCCACTAAACTCTAAACCTACTTTGTTTAATTTGAAAAATACTTTAATAAACATCTATATTATTTCATACACAACAGAGGAGAAGGAGGAAACGTATATGAAAGCATATAGCATGATTTCTTTGGTTGCCCAGGGGCTGCAGAGGTCAAAGTGGTAAAGAGCCAGGAAGCCAACAGGGGACCAAAAAAACACTCAAAACAGGTACTATAATCCATGTCAGGGGATAGCTTTTATAGCCAGACCCTTACTTTGTTTGCTCCTGTCTGAGCTCCACACCCTGATATTATAATAGCGACAGTCTTAACACAAATGTACTCCTGTGATCCCACAAGGACATGCTGCTTTGATTCCCAGCAGGGAATAAACTGACCCAGGCCACGACTACCCTTGTGGCCCCCTGCAGTCTGCCAGTTTCACTTAAATGATAATATGCAATGATTATTTACATACAAAATTGGGGGTGGGGGAAATTTGGCTAAATAGTGATATTCTCTAGTTTCCTTTTTTATTTTCTAGATTCATTTTTTTTTTTTTAAAGTGTTTATTTTTTTAAAAAAGCTACACAGACCATTAAAATGATGGCAGGTGTTATTAAAACCTTACAGGACTAACCAGTTTGCCCATGTCTGATTTAATATGAACAGAAATACATGGCACAGGAAATGATTATTAACAGTGAAGCATGTACAAAACTTCCCAAAAGAATTCTGGAAAAAAAACTAATGTTAAAGAATATAAAGTATTTTCTTATAATAGGGAAATCTAGGTACAGACCCAACGACATTAATACTGAACAAATATTTACTAGCTAAATGGATTTTCTAACAAAATTCTCAATTTTTTTTAATAATATTCCTGAAATCAGAAGAAAAATACACAGCAGTTTTGTGACCAGATACGGAAGTTCTGGAAGTATCTCTACCAAATGTTCCCCTGAAGCACAGGCAGGAAACCTGCTGTTCGACCCAGTTCAGCCAGAGTTCAGGCTAACAGCAGGCTCTGTCATGGGCCCTTTCAACAGATTCCATCTTCTCTTGCTCACAGTCAGCCTAAGGGTAATGGATGAGGTGCACTGCACCAACAAAGGCCTCATCTGCATCCATACTCTAAAGTGTATTACAAAAGAAAGAAGGGCTTTTTGAACTGCAAGAAGTCAAAGGTTTCATTCAGACAGTACTACCATGTTAAGCAAGCAGACAGATCTTTTCATATTCTGGCATCCATATTCAGCATTCGAGACCTCCCCTACATTCTTCTCCTTAAGGGGAAATAGTATATACATGGACAGTTATTGCAAAAATGCATATTTTTGGCCTAGCTTTTACGTAAAGTCTATATCCCCATAGTTTTATCAGTAATAAATTGAAGTAATTAGCAGCAGTGATAAAAGCATTTATATGGTAACAGCACATTTTAAACAGTTCACACATAGCCAAACTCTTCCATACATTGGATAAATAACTGGCGGAACCTTTATTTTGGGTTCTGAGATTTATTTATTTTTAATGAGGCATTTTATAAATTAAGCTTTTTCAGCTTTTATCATTAATGCTTTTAGTCATACAGTAAAACAATACAGATAAAAATGATTAAGCACAAACTTTAATGAGAAGAAAAAGGTATTTATGCGTATTCTGTATTACCATAACAAATAGTAGAAATGATATAAAATCCACAGTAATACATTATTTTAACCCTTTTCCCTGCCAATCAATAATATACACTGCTGGCAATCAAATTGCAGAATATCAGCAGTGGAGATTCTCCTTTTTCACATTACATTCTAATAAATGAAAAGAAGAAGATATTTAGGCAACATGCAGTTCCAGATCAGCCAATGGCCACTGGCAGGGAGTGCAGGTTAGAGTAATCAGACATTACAAGAGAAAACATACGTGCACATTAGGAACTAAGAGTACAATGGCAGCAATATCTCAAACAAATGGTCTTAAATGGGAAGTGTCATAGCTAGATTTTTTTTATTCTACACATACACTTAGATGATTACATCCACCTTAATCAGAATAAGGTAGGTTGAATGCTTGTGAAATTTTGGGTATATTCAGTGCAATTTAATATTTTGAAAGGTATATGCACTTTATACTACTAGTATACTAGTAGTATCAAATTTAAAAGTACACTGCAATTGAAGTACCACGTTTGATAAATATATTTTGGTAAATTCATATCTGTAGTAGATTAGTTTGCTGGATGTGGAATTGTGAGTAAATATAAGTAGTGCACTGTTTTGAAATAGAAATGTATAGGTCTTCATCCCTCATTATTATATCCTGCCTTTGATTATAAAATAATAGCAAAGTAAAGAACTATAATATTAACTTTTTATAGTAGGGTAATAAGTAGTTCATACATTATACAGGTATGGGATCCATTATCTGTAAACCCATCATCCAAAAAGCTTCGAATTATGGAAAGACTATCTCCCCATAGACTCAATTTAATCAATCCAAATTGATAAGATAGACCAGTAGCTTGTACTTGATCCAAAACGATGATATAATTAATCCTTATTGGCAGCAAAACCAGGCAGTTGGGTTTATTTAATATTTACTTAATTTCCAAATGCTAGGACTAGGGGGTAAGTGGAAGAAACACCTGACTAAGGCATTATTTTTTTGGAATGGCAGAATACAGATTGATTGGGGTATACACTGCAACACACTATGGGGTAAATTTATCAAAGAGTGAAATCCCGCAGCTCTCAATTCATTTCTATGGGATTTTGAAAGGCGTATTTATCAATGGGTGAAAGTGAAAGTTTACCCTTTGATAAATACGCCTATAAAAATCCCATAGAAATGAATGGAGAGTTGCGGAATTTCACTCTAGTGGCGGAACTTCACTATTAACTTCATACCCCTATATGAGTAACTCATCATTAGGCCTATCCCATTCCTTACTTTACTGGTCTGCATCTGCCACTAACTCTGCCAGACAGACAGATGGGAAAATTGTGTGTTTGGACCATGAGGTACTTGCAGAAATTATCATACTTGCTTTGGGTGCCAAAGCTCCGTGTCCAGCAGGGAATGCACCTGTACCTGCACCTTAGCTAGTAGGAACAAAAGCATGTGTATGCTAGGCACAGTAATATTAACATGAAGCCATGCAGTGGCAAGGTAAAAACACATTATGTATAGTGCCTTTACAATTACAAATCAATACCTGTTTTTGCAGCTAGGACGACACCCATTCTTAATAATAACTGAAGACCAGAGCGTTTAAACTCATACAAATGAGCATTTCCCATGATTTGTTGCGGAAGAATTTGTATGGCTTTAAACAAAGGCTGTCTGAATATAATTAACAGCTACCTAGTGCTACCTAGACAAGAATGGAAACAGCATAAAATTCACCTATATTAGGTACTAAAAAACCACTTCAATGCATTAAAAAGTAATATGTAAAAGCCAAAAACAGGGTAGAGCTAGGATTCTATTTTACTGCAGCACAATATTGCTAAATATAGCAACCCATTTTATGCCTTGTCTGCTTCAGAAAACACTGAAAAAAAGCTTTTACTTACCAGTGTTTCAAGTTGAAAACAATTACAGAACAGCATTCAAGCAAAAGTGTTAATAAACAGGAGGCCTGGCACCATGTAGCCTATATGAGTGGTTGCTTCTGAACATATATCTTAGTATTTAAAACATTTCTTTTAAATATCTCTATCAATAAACAAGTTGGTTTATCATTGGCAATGAACAACAGGACACGGATAATATGAAAACGTGGGATTGGTTTATGAACTTTACATGAATTAAAGTTCTCTAGCAACATCATTTGATTATGTGAAGAGGTATTGTCTGGTATGTGAAGAAGTACTGTCAATTAATGCTACTGTTACATAAACTATAGCCAGAAATACAGGATCAAACTACGTTAAAAGATCTGGTCAATACTTAAGATGAAAAATTAAAGTACTGTATATGAAATGTTTCTGTCTTAAAGGAATTGTTCAGTATAAAAATAAAAACTAGGTAAATAGATAGGCTGTGCAAAATAAAAAAAAAATCTAAGTTAGTTAGCCAAGAATGTAATGTATAAAGGCTGGAGTGACTGGATATCTAACATAATAGCCAGAACACAACTTCCTGCTTTGCAGCTCTCTTGGTTTCCACTAATTGGTTACCAGTCAGTAACTAGTGATGCACCAAATCCACTATTTTGGATAACTGATCTTTCCGTAATTTGGGTCTTCATGCCTTTAATCTACTAGAAATTAATTTAAACAGTAAATAAACCCAACAGACGACTTTTGCTTCCAATAAGGATTAATTATATCTTAGTTGGGATCAAGTACAAGGTACTGTTTTATTATTTTTTTAAAAATATGGATTATTTGGATAAAATGGAATCTATGGGAGACAGCCGTTCCGTAATACAGAGCTTTCTGGATATCGGGTTTCCAGATAAGGGATCCTATACCTGTTCTATCTTTTTACTCAGTTTTTATTTTTACTCCTGCACGAACTGCTTTCCAATATATCTAAAGCACTATGCCTTCGCAGCGTTAATAATCCCGCCATCCTTTTCTTGTTCAAGCTTTCCATTAGGTTCTCCATCAACTGATGCCTAGTGAAAACTCAGTTTAGCAGCTTCCCCCTCGAGATCAATATTCTCTTTATTGTGACACCTACAATAGCAGTCGAGTGGTTATTATTTTCAGATATTTTTCAGATATGCAGACTGCAGAGACATCAAAGCTCTATTTTTATTCTGAGTAGAAATGCGTAGTTCAGCAATGCTACATCTTGGAATAGATAAAATATGTATTTCTCTCCCTGAGTTGATGCTTATTCAAAGGACAGGAGGGGTGAATAAGGAGATTCAACTGTTTCATGACTGTTAGTTGATATTAATTGATGTTACAAATTGTGTTTTAGTTACCTGAGAACAGATACTATACTATCAATGGACCTTATGCAGGCCAGTCACCTTGACCTTGTACAATTTGGCCACCTATGTGGTTGCTCAAATGGGTCTCATTTAAAATTATGGATTGACTGCAAATCTGAGAGAAATCAAGAAAGTACTGCAATTCGTCTCATATGGGCATATACTGTATCAATGTATTATCAATTCACTAAGATGAGGCACTGATATAGAATTGCTGAACCTCTAAAAGGTGCTGTGCATGCCTAGAGCTCAAATCAGTATGGCTGAAACTGCTCAACCAAATTGTGTCACGCATTGCAATCTTAACAGGCTCTGAGGTAGAAGGTGTACTAAGATACTTGTAGCCAGAATATTAATACAATCTGACATTTAAACCAATCGTAAACAAGCAGAGAATTAAAGCATCTATCATTTAAAAAGAAAAAAATAGACCCACTGCAATGGAAACAGAAACCAAATAGCTGAAGCACCTCACAATATTCCCCTATAGCCTCAAGACTTGCACTGTCTTTGTTTTAGTGGCGTTCATTCAGTAAAATATAGGATTATTGCAGAAATATTACAAACAATACAGGCTTGTGCCTCTTTAAATCCTATATAATAGATTTTCACGATGCAGAAACATATTTTAGGGATATATTCCCTTTAATAGGGGGAAAAAAACAATTTCCTAACATTGCTCAGGTGCTTAGATTTTCATTGGTGCATGTTATTACAATCCTGTTGTTTGGTGCAATGTTTACTGAACAGGGATATTTTCAATTTGTTTCAATTATATCAGAATCAATTGAGGTATTACTTAGGAAAGGTGACTTTCCCACTTATTCACACAACATGCAGTAGCCCGCAGGCCTCTAATATTCAAAAGCCCTGTCTGTGATTTATAAAGCTGTGGCAAAAAAGTACCTTTGCATTCCTAATGGCATAAGAAATATTCAACTCCCACTGATTTACTTGAATTTATCATTTTTATAGCCCTTTCAGGCAACAGAAATTATATCAGGGTATGAAACTAAGCAGGTAAAATAACATGGATATATTTATGGTATGGATGCCTAGCTGAAGTTGCTGTGGCATCTGAAAACAATTAAAATTTAAATGAATACTGCACTTACCAGATGGAGACATATATTCTGCATTTGCCCTACAAACCACCTGGACTGGCAGATTGCACATTTTTAGAAAGGCCTGAAAGACATTGGAAACAGAAATAAAACATTTGTTAGCTGATGGCAGAAACAAAGACAATATGTAGAGGCTCATTAAACATGTTTAGTAAGATTCTACACGCATTGTAATTTGTACCATAAGCATAAATGTAAAACAAACCCTCAGATGGACAGGTTTAGACAGGATATCTGAAATAAATATGACTACATGGATGGAGAATCATTTAGCACAGTGCTGTCCAACTTCTGTGGTACCAAGGGCCGGATTTTTTCTGGCCTACATGGTGGAGGGCCAGTGTTTACCACTCCCTGTTATTAAACCACACCCACTTTAAACCACAAGAACTTTAAACAGGAGGGTGCCCGGAGGTCAGCATCCTTTGACGCCCCCTCCCTCCTACAGGATTGCGTCTAGTGCTTAGTGCTCCAGAATGGAGCCAACAACCCCTGCGGCTGGGCGGCTGGGCGGCATGTCGCCCCTTAATTTATGCTGACCTAGGCCTCGCTGCAAATCTGGGCCTGAAGGTTGGTGCTCACTGCAGGGATATCACTCATATGTAAAAAATAGTCATATTAAAACATTCCCTTAAATCCATATGCCTCCTCAGCCTCTGTGGATAGCACATGATTACACACTTTAGGGGCTCGAAGTAGCATAGGGGAGTATGGCACACACAGGGAGCAAAGGGCAGGCAGAGTATGGCACACACAGGGAGCAATCGGCAAGCAGAGTATGGCACATACAGGGAGCATAGGGCAGACAGATTATGGCACACAAGGAGCATAGGGCAGGCAGAGTATGGCACACACAGAGAGCAAAGGGCAGGCAGAGTATGGCACACACAGGAAGCATAGGACAGACAGAGTATGGCACACACATAAGGAGCATAGGGCAGGCAGAGTTTGGCTCACACAGAAGAAGCACAGGGCAGGCAGAGTATGGCACACACAGAGAGTATAGGGCAGACAGGTTATGGCACACAAAGAGCATAGGGAAGGCAGAGTATGGCACACACAGGGATAAAAAAAAAAAGTGGGCCATCTACTGTAGAGCACAAGAAAAAGTCAGCCCAAAAGGATATATTGAGTTTAGCAAGCCCATAAAATGTTTATAATACTATCTATAATAGATTTAGCTTGATAATAAGAAACGAGAATTCATTTCTCAAAAGGGGCTGTTCTGTGGTACCAAACTCCAGTCACATGACTTAGACAACTGGGCACCATTACACATGGTTTGTGAGCATCTATGAGGCAGATCCTTTCTAATAAATAAGTGTGATGGCACCTGGAAGCTGCAATCCCAACAATCTGGAGTGTCCTGCAAACTCCCACCTCCTGCTTATTTGTGCAACACTCCTCCTCGCTCGGCTCATTTCCTGCCACCCTACTGGCTACAACAGTGCTCCCAGTCTCCCAGCACCAGAAATAAGCTGCCTTTCTCCCCATGCTGGTCTACCTCTGCCCAGCTCCCCAGTCGCTCAGTGGCACCAACTTCAGCCCCCATAGATGACTGCCACAAGCTTCCGATTCATGGAGAACAAACGCTGCTTTGTCAATCGCTTCTCAGACTACAGGGACAGCCTTCTGTCCGGCCAGGGCAGCGAGGCGACGGTCCCGCTTATCCTCAGCACCTTGGAGAGTGTCCTACAGAAGCGGCCTGTCCGAGGAGGTGAGGAGGGTGGGCTGTACGGGGGGGGGGCTGGGTAGGGTGGTTTACATGTTGTACCACGTCTCCTAGTACAGCCTGTTCAGCTCTGGCAGGGACACCTAGGCCACCACTCTCGAGTCCAACATAGCGTATTATGACCAGTAGCTGGACAGGGAGTCAGGCTACCAGTGCACTGCTCTGGTGCTGAAGCAGAATTTGGGGGTGGAGGTAAGGTAATAGTGAGTTAAGGGCACAGACACGTTGCGGTCTACCCGGAACAGCATCTACTGGTAGACCACAATCAACGTCCTGGGCACCCCTGCCTTAAACCCCGTCAGCAAAGGTATTAGTTTTAAAAAAAACAAACTTCAGCAGAACAGTTAGGCCTTTAATGAATAAGGTTTTGGATTTGTAAGGCTGGATTTCCATATACGTACACCACTTTGCAAAGTGAGAACTAAAGTGGAATGGCTGCAGAATTTGCAATGATATATAGTTACTATCATATATCAGTAGTAACACATTGAACTGACAAAAATAAAAAGAAGGTCATCTGAACCTTCTTTGTTCTTCTGCAGAAGCTTAAAGATCAGTGTGTGCCTGGGCACTGTTGCATGGGATGATTCAGGATCCCATCTCGCTTGACCGAATTGCCCCTCCGTTGAGTAAAATCATAATCACCTAGACCCTGACTGGGCACTCATGCATTAGGCTTAGTGCTTATACTATTGTTATTATTATTATTATTATTATTATTAATATATAACTTTCTCCTCTAATAAGAAGGCCCTCTTTATCTGCTGTATAAATTAGAAGATGTATTTATTAATTTTGGCTGTGTACACACATAAAATCGTAATCGCACAGCTCAGACCACAAGAACCAATTTACAACATAAAATTACCAATGCTGGATCTTTACTAAACTTTACCTCTAATCCTCCTGTTTTATTCTGTAACCCTTATTTGTTAAGTTATTGTAAGACCCTGTTTGATATAACCTGCTGGCTCTATATAAATAAATGATGATGATAGAGCAAATTACTGCGTTATGTCCTGGCCACAGGTTGTAATGTATAAAACTGTTGCAGTTCGTGTAAATAAATGTGGCCAAGCAGAAGAGACAGTCATCTCATGGAGAGGTTCTATACATGCAGCGGCAAATAGAAAGCTTTATTCAGTTAGTGTCCCTAGATACCCAATATTATTCATATACCTATGAAAGCCATAAATATTATCTGATAAAACATGAAATTAGTATAAAAAGGTACTGACCTGCACTGATAAAACTGGTATGTTTGCTTCAGAAACACTATTATATAGTTTATATAAAGCTGTTGTGCAGCCATGGGGGCAGTCATTCAAGCACAGGATACACAAAAATCACAGACATGTTCTGAATAATCCCATTTTATACTACAGATCTTATCTTATCTGTTGAGTATCCTGTGCTTCCCCTTTTTCATCTTTGAATGGCTGCCCCCATGGCTAAACAGCAGCTTGTTTAGATAAACTATAGTAGTCTTTCCAAAGCAAACATACCGACTGCACGAATGCAGTGCAATCAGTACCTTATATTCTCATTACTTTAATAAACTAGAATTTTTTGGTGTTACTGTTCCTTTAATGTTTTATTTTGTGTAAAAATAAAACAGGGGAGATTTTCCATTCATGCTAGCAGCAAAAACATAAATACTTCCCACAACCCATAAGACAAAAGCTTGTAATATATTTAGAGTAATCTCTGCAACTACAGTTTACCACAAAGAGGCATCTTAATTGCATTTAGGTCAACAACAACAAAAAAATGCATACCTGCAAATTCGATTTATTGGTAAGTCATGGCAAGTTTGGAAAACAATTTATTATATGCCACAGCAGAACACTTCAGTAATGGTTATAATGTAATTGTCACCGAATTTAGGAAGAGTAAATTCACTTGTCGCACAAGGAGGTTCTGAAGATAAATGAAGATTCTATTCATTTAGCTTTAATTTCATGTGAGAAGCACATGAAAGATGGCAGCTTGCACAGTTCATAACAGTTTAGATTGGGATTCAAAATAGATGTAATTAGTACACAAATGTATACCAGGTTAATGAGATTTTCCACTCCTACGTGACACATATAACGCTGGATTATTTTACGACAGTAGTTGCACGTGCAAAATTGCAATTTTTTATTTATAAAAATGACTAATATACATTTTGTCAACATGGGATAGGTATCATGACATAAAATCAGCAAATTATTTTTCAAAAATACTATTTACAAAATAATATGTTGGACATAGTGTAGTTTAGTGAAACAGTCAGACATTTAATTTATTTTAATAACATTAAAGGGATACTGTCATGGGAAAACGTTTTTTTTTTTTTAGTTTTTTTTTTTAAACGCATCAGTTAATAGTGCTGCTCAAGCAGCTAGACACGGGCTAGACATATTGTCAGCTTCCCAGCTGCCCCCATTCACTCTCCTACTGCAAGTTGGAGAGATATCACCCCTCCCCCCCAGCAGCCTAACAACAGAACAATAGAAAGGTAACCAGATAACCGCTCCCTAACACAAGATAACAGGCTGCTGGTAGATCTAAGAACAGCACTCAATAGTAAAAATCCAGGGTCACACTGCAACACTTTCAGTTACATTGAGTAGGAGAAACAACAGCCAGAAAGCAGTTCCATCCTAAAGTGTTGGCTCTTTCTGAAAGCACATGACTAGGCAAAATGACCTAAGATGACTGCCTACACACCAATATTATAAATTTAAAAAAATACACTTGCTGGTTCAGGAATTAGATTTTATATCGTAGAGTGAATTATTTGCAGTGTATAACTGTGTAATTTAGAAATAAAAACGACACCCTAAAAAAGTGACAGAATCCCTTTAAAGGAGAACTAAAGTTTAAATCACGGTGGGGGGCAAAATGTTAGGCAGCCCCCCCAGTGATTAAAATTGCTTACATGATACCCTGGGCTGGTGCGCCTGTTAGGGAAAAACTGCACCGGCCCAGTGTATTTCTGCAGATCTTAGGATTCTTGCATCTTTTTCTATCAGTTCAGACAGGCACATGTGCAATAGAGTGAAAGCTGAACTTAGAAACGAAAAAGCTGTTTTTTCACTCTAGTATGCATGTGCATACCCGCGCCTGGAGAAAAGAGAGATAAGGAAAAAAACAATTAGTCAGCACAGAACAGAATCAGGAACCAGAACTCTAGTCGAGGAAACAGGTCAGGGTAAATAACCATTCAGTCAGCTCTGTACAGTCAGGATCCAGAAGCATTGTCAGAAAATCGACAGAGGTCAGTTCAGGTAGCGATACAGTAGTGGTCAAGGACAGGCAAGGGTCAAGGAACAGTAAATCAGACAAGAAGCGCACCCAGGAACTATAATGAACAGACCTAAGTTGGGCATAGGAAACTGGACCAGGCACCTTTAAATATATGAATTTCGCACCAGCGTGATTACGTCACGATCATTATAAAAAGACATGCGCAAGCCGCAATGCATGGCAGAGAAAAGTGGCGCACACAGAGAGAGGCGGGTGAGCTCGTCGCCTCCCAGGTAATATCACAGTTCTGCACACAGAGAAATAGGTTCAAAAACTATAAGAAAAAAAATGAAGACAATTTATAAGTTAGGAATAGGACATTCTATAACATACAAATTTACATTTTTGCAAATGTGAAAGGTTTATGGACAACAGAATGATTTGGGCATTTTGCACGCCATTTGTTTTCCTTGTGATTATAGCAGATACCGTTATTTGCCTTATCTGAATATTTTCAGAATACTGATTTGCACATTCTAAAAGAATGGATTTACTAAAAAAACAAAAAAAACAAAAAAAAACAGCTTGATAAATAAATAGGCAATTGGAATTCACTGATTGAAAGATGACTCAAGCTGAAATAAATATAAATGTCAAAAAGAGCACAACTGGATAACTTGAAAATAATTGCTGCAGTGTTTTTCCCCACAAATTTATATTTCGTCTTCCTTTAATATTTAGTAAAATGCTCATGATAAGACCTCATGGTTTGTATTCGAAGTGAGCTGCACTATAAACTAATATCTCCTTGTCTGTCAGAGCTCAGATATCTTTATAGATCAAAAATATGCACAATCCATGGTTTCCATGGTGTGAAACTTGATTTTAATGAACTTCATAAACAAAAGAAAATCAGCGGAGGTTATTTGATTCTGATATTACTATAAAAAAACAGTACCCACATATAACCATGGCTACTATCAGCTGTCAAAAGAAAGTTTATTAAAGTAAAGTATGCGTTTTCAATACACACAGTTTAATTTATCACAGAAATGACAGATCAGGCAACTGCACTCCCTTTAAAGGAAAGAAAATATATACTGAAATTAAGTCCAGCTGACAAGTTAAATTGTATTGAGGTATTTGGGTGTCTGTGAAGATACTTTTGCTTTTGGATGTGTTTGGCAAGAGATAGACTTGCAACTTTCCACATACATATATCATTTTGGTCATAAAAAATTACATAACCATATCCCAGGTTTTAAAACAATAGGTTTGGATTAAAGCATGCTGTAAATAATATCACTAAGTTGTCAAACCTGTAATGTATTATGATACAGGTTTGGGACCTGTTATCCAGAATGATCGGGACCTGAAGTTTTCCGGATAACAGATCTTTCTGTAATTTGGATCTTCATACCTTAGGGGGCCGATTCACTAATTTCGAGTGAAGGATTCGAAGTAAAAAAACTTCGAATTTCAAAGTGTTTTTTTGGGCTACTTCGACCATCAAATGGGCTACTTCGAATCGAAGGATTCGAACTAAAAATCGTTCGACTATTCGACCATTCGATAATCGAAGTACTGTCTCTTTAAAAAAAATTTCGACCCCCTAGGTCGCCATCTAAAACCGAACTCAATGTTAGCCTATGGGGAAGGTCCCCATAGGCTTTCCTAAGTTTTTTTGATCGAAGGATATTCCTTCGATCGTTGGATTTAAATCCTTCGAATTGAACGATTCGAAGGATTTAATCGTTCGATCGAAGGAATAATCCTTTGATCGTTCGATCGTACTATCTGCGCTAAATCCTTCCGACTTCGATATTCGAAGTCGAAGGATTTTAATTCCCAGTCGAATATCGAGGGTTAATTAACCCTTGATGTTCGACCCTTGGTGAATCGGCCCCCAAGTCTACTAGAAAATCATGTAAACATTAAATAAATATAATAGGCTGGTTTTACTTCCAATAAGGTTTAATTACATCTTAGTTTGGATCAAGGACAAGGTTATTTATTACAAGGTTTATTATTACAGAGAAAATTTTAATTATTTAAAATAAATTGGATTATTTGGATGAAATGGAGTCTATGGGAGATGGCCTTCCAAAATTGGAGCTTTCTGGATAACAGATCCCATGCCTGGTGCCACAGTTGAGACATCTCACATATGAGTATGTATGAATAGCTTTATTTGTAAGGGCTGTACAATATATTAAAGTACACACAGAGAGGACAAGTAAGATAAAAAATACAATAAATATATATACAAAGTACATAGAGCTTATATAAGGACACATAGCTTAAGTGCCATGTGGTAAGAGACAGCAGGAAGGAGGCCCCTGCCCATAGAGCTTACAATCTAAGTGAATACTATAATTCCAAACACACTTATAAGCACATAGAAGAAGCAAAAATCTACTGTACTACAGTTCCCAGAAGAGGATGCTTGGAACTGTGCTTTGAGTCAAATAAACAATGGTGACATCAAGGGATGAAACTACAGGCACAGTGCATCTATATGAACAACAGCTTTGTATTATCTCAGCAACTTTTGCTGTCCTTATAATTAGGGGGTTATTTATTAAACTCAATTTTTTCGAGTTTTTTTTTTAGAGAAAAAAAACTTTATTAAATATTTCGAGATGTAGTATGCTCCAAAGCTGCTAAAATCTGAATCCAAAAATACTCCATCTAAAACCTGTCGAATTCATGTAAAAGTCAATGGCAGCTCTCCCTTTAACCATTTGAAGATGTTTTTAACACTCACAAATTTTGGGAGTTTTGGGGTGTTTGATGCTGGTTTTTGCTCGACAATTAGTTTGTTTTCTTTTTAATCTGATTTTTTTCGCCCTGAACAATTAGTAAATAAGGTAAATACGTGAATAGGAGTTTAGTTTGTTTTTGGTAAAATAGGAGAAAAAACAAGTTTTACTGTAACCATTGCATATAGTATATTATATAGCTGAAACTCAATATTACATTGAAAACAAACCCTGATTTTACATTCCCACAATTTTTTTTCCAGGATTTTATGCTGTTTTTCTTTAAAGTCCCTGAAAAATCTATAAAGATTAAAATAAGACAAAACCAAATAATTTTCAGTGTGTCTGCTGGTCAGACAATCTCAACTGCTATTTACCACAGACAATTGATATTTAATTAATTGGGGAGGCTTGAAAATGTCATCTGCCACTGCACCATGTCAGCCGGTGTATGGTGCATTGGCAGATAAGGACAATAATTGGAGCCACAATTCCTTTTAATTTACTGCTGCTCCAATTTTTTGGAGTGTTGGCCCTAAACAATAGAACAACATAAAGGTAGTAATACTCTGTGTACTCTTTGTATTTTATCTGTTTTTATGGTCCAGCAGGCAGTGATCAATCAAACACTGGATAGGATCAGCCAGGTTAAAGCCATCTATATTTTATACAAGTAAAATTACCTGGGTGTGTGTATGTATATATTGTCAGTGAGATGACAATTTGCAGTTGCAGTTCGACCAGGTGGAGGCTGTATAACACTGATGTACTGTGTATATACACTACAAATATCAAACAATTATTGAGCAACATATACCCTTTGAGCTCATATCAACACCATAACGCAAAGTACTATCACAACTAGAAAATAAACAGAGTAGTGATCAAAAGTTATATATACATTACCTGTTATTCATATAGCACCAACATATATTTACACATTTGCATTTTATAATTTAAATTGTATCTAATTATATCTATGGAAGGTGCACAGGCTCCACAAGAAAATGTAATCCTCTGAAAATTAAAGAAATTGCAAAGTCAATCACCCATATAAGGCAATAACCCAATAAGAACTATGCAAGGCTCTTGGCCTGGAGGTCCAATACAACACCCCATGATGGATAATCAGAACAAAAAGGGCTTTGTAGTAGGTGAACCACACTGCTTCTACATTGTTAACAAACAGATTATATGAGTCCTAGATCGTATATAGAACACTTAGCTATGAACATTGGAACTCTGTTCAATGTTCCTGGTCACAGTATACAGCTTGGCTGAAAGTTAAAATGATACTGACATTAAAAATGTTCTTTTTAAAATATTAATCAACATTAAGTCATGTTGATTGTTTTTTGCGGATAGTTCTTCTTCTGTAAGAAATTGTCACTTTAAGTTCCTAAACCTGACTGTTTTGCCAACCTGACTGTTGTTAAGAGTTTCTAATGCTAATTAACTACTGCTGCACAAATATGGCAGGACCTCATACAGGAACATGGGGGTAAGAAAGGTAATGTATAAGTATCAGGCAAATACTTTTATGGCAGAACAGAACCATCATTCATAAAGTGCATAGTAAGGGATAACAAAAAATACACAGCACAAATACAGAACATTCAACAATTAAACTGGTTAAAACACAGCATACCGCTTTCAACGGTAAAGAATTCATGGAGAACCTGCATTAATGTGGACCCTTTTCCAAAGCAATTAAATTGAGGATAGCTGAAGTGGGCAATAAAGATCTGCTTTCAAGTATATTTAGCGACATGGCGTGTATTACAAGTATTCATTCTGATTCACCTAACATTTTATTAAAGTGGAAGTGTCCTGCCCTGAAAGGTATGACTACATAGCTGTATAAAATCTAGACTCACAAAATAAATGGAGTCACAAATATGAAGCTAAGTATATAAAGATATGTACGTTTTAAACATGCTGCCTCAACAAGATGTGGTGGCTTAGGTCAGTGACTATTCCAGGAAAGAGACCTTTCAATTAATATTTGATGCAAGAAAGACAGGTACAAAGTGTTAGTTGCCAGTCAAACCCTCATCTAGTTTTTTTTTCTTTGTGTCCAGACTGATCATCTTGATTCATAAGCACATCATTGCTGACTCCTGCTTAATACTAACTACACTAAGACAGAAATGCAGATTTAAGTCAACTGTCAACAAAATCTGGTAAGCTACTCCCCAGAGCAAGTGGATTTAGGGTTGAGAATAAACAATGCTGCAAATACCCTCATAAATACTCTGTCCCTTTTGTTCAGGGAGGAAAAGGCATCGGCTCACAGCTTCCATAAAGTCACTATATTTCATATCTGCAGCATGAATGAAAAATGTGCATAAAGCTTATACAACCATATGCCGTGTTATTGCTACTATTCAAGCAAACATGATGTGGATGCTTATTGATTTCTGTTTTAGACTACACAGAATACAAGCTGTGCAAAAACACAACTTCATTGAAAGGATATACGTTTCTATGCTGATTTTACCCAAATTGATTTCTTAAGGGTATGTAAACTAATGCATTCTGTGATGTGGTTGCTGTGTAAAGTGTTTCTGTACACAACACAGGGCTTTGCTAAAAAGCATCAAATATTGCAATTGGAACCACTGAGCTATATGGCTCTATATAAATGGAAATGAAGAGAAACAGCAATGAGCTCTGATCTAGCTCTAATGCCTTTCACAAGCAACATGACCCCAATGGTACAGAGCTCTGTGAGGCCACTTACGACAGGAAGATTACTACTCCCCTACCATGTGACCCCTGACACATGACTTTTTGGGAACGTTTTTTGTAAGATAGTAACAGAACAGCAACACACTAGTGATACTTCTTAATTATGTTATGAAAGTTTGAACACATTTCTGGGTGTATTAGGGACATGTTTTTTGTGGTGTTACAGTTTTGCCAATGAAGGTAAAATTGCCCTTTAAGCTTTGAGTTACAGTTTTGCCAAGAGACCTGCTTATCTTAAATTGTTAGAATTGTTTCTTTGCTTATCTTAAATTGTTATCGAAGTACAGCTGCTCAGTGTTCATGTCTCTCTGCTAAAAAGCTTCAGTGCAGGAGATCAAAGAGAAACTCCAAGCTGAGCTGTTAAAATTGGGACGGTCCCGCAGAAAATAGGACAGTTGTGAGGTATGATATATATATCTGAAATTGGAGTTTATGGTGTCTGAGTATTGATATAAACTAAAAGCTATAATTATGAGAGACAATTTCAAGATCCTCAGCCAGTCTACAGCACCTTTCTTTTACTTGTTAAACAAGGTTGAGTATCTCAATGGTAAACCAATGTTTTGTCTATTCCTAGGTACCAAAGTATGAGCTCATCATGCGCATACTATTTGTAAATAAGGCATCATGTAAGATACAGTAGATTATTTATAGTCTAAATTTCTTAAATATTTTATATTGAAACTGTAAAATATGAATGTTTTTTAGATGGGAACTATCCAAAAGACACCAAATTGTGCAAAAAAAAATCTGCGACCTTAAAAAACTGGTATGGATTGTATCAGCTCTATTCACACTGCTGTCTCAGTTAAAAGATGGCCTCAGGATAAAATGAATTCAGACTGAACAAAATAAGGATAAGAGAATTGCAGAATAAGAAGCTAACGGGCTTCCCATGACTTGTATATGAATAAAGATCTTTAAGCAATACAGTTGTCTGAGCTCTCAAGGTTTTACCCTGGATTGGCCAGTTTTTAAAGAAGCGGCACATTGAACCAGAAAACAGCTTCTCCCTTCCAGGTCAGCAAATGTCCTATCCATTTGCAGCTATATTAAACAGACATATTGTGATCCTACACCATCAGTGGTGTAACTAGATATTACTGAACCCCACAGCAAATTATTTTTCAGGGCCCCAAAATGTTTAGAGGTTGATATGTTTTACCAATATTTATTGAAACTGTATATGAATTTGGGTATCATGGGGCCCCTATACCTCTTGAGCCCCCCAGAAGCCACAGGGTCTGCTTCCTCTATAGTTACGCCCCTGTAGACCATTGTAGGAGATCTTAACAATACCACCAAAGGATACCCTACACATACAGATGGTCAGTCACAAAGGCTAAAATTGGCCGAACAACCTAATGAAAACTGTGCATGTACGACCAACTAGCCCTTAATTAGAAAATCAAGGTATTATGATAAGGCCATCAAATAAGTGTTTATTAAAGGAAGCTATTGGATGTAACTTAAAACAAAGTGGCTATGGGTGAGACCCCATGTTCAGTCTAAAGCTGGCCATAGACGCAAAGATCCGATCGTACGAATCAACGTACGATCGGACTTTCCCATCTCCCGACCCTCCACTAACCATTCAGATCAAAGTCTTTACCATTCCGATCAAATAAGAACAGATCACCCAATGTTCTGCCCCTGACAGCAATCGTACGATACTTATGTCTGACAACACTAGTGACAGTCTCCCACTGAAAATCGTACGATCGGCAATACACACAGAGATATCGGCAGGCAACAGAAATTTTCTAACCTGTCCGATCGACCAAACGACCGATCTCCGACGGACGAAAAATGTCGGGACTCTCCACACATGGTCCGAAAATCGTACGAATCCACGATTCGTACGATCGGATCTTTGCGTCTATGGCCAGCTTAAGCTGTGTAGTAGTGCAGGCATACACAAATTTTCTATACAGATGCATAAAAGATTCACCCAGTATGTTGCACACACAGCTTTTAAAAAGTGTACAGAACATTTAAATGCTATTTTGGATTAATGGTCTCACTAATTTAAAACAGAATTATAGGTTCCAATTTTATGTAAACAAAAAAAAAATTACCTGAACAGCAAGACATGATGCATTATCAGACAGCAAAACCTGTTCACCTGAAAAAAGCAAAAACAATTAACAGGCATTAACAATTCAAGTGTCTTTCTAGAAAGGTCCTTGACACAATTTCTATATACATGAGCTCCAAACTTCTTTTAAAATGCAAATTGTACAGATAAAGGAAATGCCTGTACAGAAAATAGTATTGGTTTTGTCTCAGAAACAGCATTTTGATGGCACCCCACAAATCTTCTATTGGATTAAGGTCTGGGATTGGGCTGGCCACTCCATAACATCATTCTTGTTGGTCTGGAACCAAGATGTTGCTCGTTTACTGGTGCGTTTGGGGTTTTTGTCTTGTTGAAACACTTATTTTAAGGGCATTTCCTATTCTCATAAGGCAACATGACCTATTCAATCATTTTGATGTACATTAACGAATCCATGATTGCTGGTATGCGATAAATAGATGTATGAAAGACATCCCACATCATGATGCTTGCTCCACCATGCTTCACTGTCTTCATAGTGTGCTGTGGCTTGAATTCAGTATTTGGGGTTGTCTGACAAACTGTCTGTGGTCTCTAGACCAAAACAGAACAATGTTGCTTTTATCAGTCCACAGAATGTTTTGTAATTTTTTTTTAGGCCAGTCAATGTGTTTTTGAATGGAATATTTATAAAGAATTATTCTCCAAATTCTGCCACATTTCTTTCATTAGCAAAACAGCACTTCTGCTTAAAAAAAAACACAACGTAAATTATTTTTAAAAAAGTTGAGTAGTAGAAGAGCAGCCAATTTGGCTCCAGAAGTGATGGCTGCTGATTGCTACTATAAAGTATATGTTTGAGACTTAAGTATTTGATCATGGAAAAGCAATGTTAGTGTAAGTCACCCAACTCAGTAAGGGCTATCAAAATTTATCCTGGTGCACTGGGATTGATAAAACCAATTTAATAGAAGAGAATTACTTTGGTTTCCATTAAAAGTACAAGCAGCTGCTATATGTGCACACTTGCACTAAGGTAACTGTGGCAGACCAAAGAAAACAGCAGCATCTGTGCCCTGCATTAATAAAGGAGCCGCTCAAACACAAATGAATGCTTCATTTACATATACCTCACCTATATCTATTCACAAAATAAAAACATCTGATGGAGGTCACACTGCACTGGTTTTACATGTGCAAAGGTTTCCAGATTCAAACAGCCCACTTACAAAAGTGAAAATTCAATCCGCAAATGTGCTAAAAAAAATATATTTTCTATTCGAAAAAATTGTGTATTTCCTAATCCCAGCAAATAAAAACACAGCATTTTCACTTTACATAGCATTGTTTCTACACACAGCATCTATAAAAAAAACTCAGAGAACATATGAATTTTAATTTTCCATCATATAAAACAGGTTTGCAGCTGATATTGCAAAGTGTGTCAGACAAAGGAGAAATGACAAGATCACTGCAATAAAAATTCAATGCCTAAAAGACGATGGTCTGCCATCTATTAGTCTTCATTACTTTGCAGCCTTTTGACAATTGTAGCAGGCTGCGGATCCCCAAATGCAGGCAATAATGTAATCTGATGATATATGAAGAGCTTCTAAAGGGAGCACAGACCACTCCAGTCTGTGTATTCCAGCAGCTCCTTCTCCATCTACCCCTTCCCCCATCCATTAACCATGATATTTCAAATATATGCTTGCTCAGCTTTTTCGCAGCCGTAACCATGCCAACCTTACCTGTGTCCGTATCACTTTATATTGCCAACGGCAGCCATAGAGCCAAGTCAATAACAATGACTGCATTTGGTAAAGATTTTACAGACCTGTGCTTGAAATGATACCCATCATCAGTCTTCCTTCTAAACGCTTTGTTATTTTAAGGGAATTTAAAGGGAACCTAAATTAGTAATACTCACTTTTCAGCGGCTGGTAGAGTGCAGCATTTTCAGGCCAAGGTTCGACAGCTGTGAAAAATAAAGAGGGGGAAGAATAAAGGCTGAGTTTTTGTGATACTGTTAACTAATATAGTATATACAGCAGAGCGGGACAAAATCAAAGTGCCACTATCTCCAAGGTCATTACTTGCTGCAAAATCTTATTTTATTAACAAACACAAATTATTAATGGGCAGATTTATCAAAATGTGCTATTAGCCTTATAAGACCATGGGTTGACTTCTCTGGTTCCCTCTCAATGCTCTTATTCTTCTAACTCTGTATCCTTCTGACCATTTTTCCCTGGGCTCTCATGCCCCTTCTAATCAGTGGAAATTAATTTTTGATAATCATCTGATTTTACAAAAAGAAGCCACGATTGCCATTTTTGAGAGAATTGAAGTTGTTGCACTTTTTCATCCTTATTACATTTGAACCTTTCAAACGTGTAAATCTCTTGCACTTTGTATATCCATTCTTTAATTGTTGGTGTCTCTGAGGATTTCCAATATTTTGGGATTAATAGCTTGGCTGCATTGATCATATTAGAGATCACTGACTTTTTATATTGGGACGTGGGTATTTTATTTTTATTTAACAAAAAGAAGGATGCTGAGTCCTCTATCTCTATATCCGTAAATTTAGAAAGAATTTGTTGAATCTCTTGCCAATAAGATCTAATTTTGGGACAGCGCCAGAGTATATGCGTTAAATTGCATCTCCAACAATTGTCAGGTACGTTCTCATACATCTTAGCCAGAGCTGTCGGAACTCGATACCATTGTGTAAATATCTTATAGTTATTTTCTTGAATTTTACAACAGGAAGAGACTTTAAATGTACGACCATTTATTTGGTTCCATTCTGCATCTGTAAATGTCTCTCCCAATTCTTGTTCCCACTTCTGTTTGTATTTTCCTTTGGGGAGGTCTCTTTCTTCCGTCAGTGCTCTGTACACTAGTGCAATTTCATGCCTTGGTCCTTCTCGAAGCATAAGCCATCGTTCATACATCGTATCAGGAAGGCCCTTAGCATCTATTATTCTGGACGTATATAAAAAATGTTGGATTTGCATCAGACCATGCCTCTCCAGCCCTGTCATCTCATCTTGTGGTATAATTTCCTGTATTTCCTTGAATCTCCTCGCCGTCATAAGCTGTTGAGCGAATAGAGAACCTCCTTTCGACAACTTCTTGATATTTGTTTCGCCCATACAGAGAGAGAGAGAGAGAGAGAGAGAGAGAGAGAGAGAGAGAGAGAGAGAGAGAGAGAGAGAGAGAGAGAGAGACACCTTGATGTGTGTTTCAGAGGAACCTGACATTTGCTATTTCACTGTATGTAGTGAATACAGCTGGTGAGACCGAGAACAGCATCATTGAACCAATGTGGTCCTCGACCAGACGGAATTTTTAAACCTGGCCAATCAACATCTGCCTGATGTTCAGCCAGATATCGATCGGGAAAAGACCATAGGAGAGCCCCATAGCCCAATCACATGCGGACTTAGAGTGTCGGCAGCTTATATCTTGACAATGACAATATCTTGATGCTTGACAAAGGGGTTTTCCCAGAAACGTTGCACTGCACTCCGCTTTAAATAAACACTAGAAGTGTTCATACAGACCTGTGTGCCATTGGATTCTTCTTGCATGGCAGTTTATCTCGGCCCATGTATGGCCACCATAAATCTACTTTGTACTTGACGTTCACTAAACTAGAATAAGCCCATAAATTGTAGTATTAAGGCTACAAGGTCCCAATCATTTTGGACAATAGGTCCCATGTCTGTATTTATTATTTTATCCCCAACATGGATTCATGCAGTTTAGTTACCATCAAGTATAAGGTATTGTTTTATTACAACAGAGAAAAGGGATATAAATAAATCTGAATTATTTGCTTAAATGGATAAGATGGAAGATAACTAACATAATTTGGAGCTTTCTGCATCTTGGGTTTGCAGATAAAGTTCCCATAGCAGTACTAAAAGTCTCATTTTAGAGTTGACACAGTCTGCAAATAATGTTCTTTTCTTGATATACTCTTAGACGTAAGATTTTTCTCTCCCTAATGAACACTCTTATTGCGATCTGACATATCTGTCAAATTATCATCAGGTTAGTGGACACCGATTCACCGAATGATCCTGCATCTAACTATTTTTCATCCAACATCGGTCAGAAAATCGATTGGTCAGGTTAGAAAATTTTCATCTGTCACAGTGAAATCTATCTATTGTCCAATTTTGTGCAGGGCCAAACAGGCAGCTACCTACAGTTTTCCTGGCTTCAACCAGATGATATTAAAATGGTAATTTTAGTTGATGGACAAATCTTATATTTAAACGATCGTTTCAGGATAAGCTTGGTCTTATGATAACAAAAAGATCTTTTAAAAATTTTCACGTCTACTGCCACCTTAGGACAAAGGCTATGAAAAGCTGCTAGTCATAGTGTTTTTGGAATCCTTGATGCTATTACCTCACAGCCCACCCACATCCCCAGGCTTAGATGGTGGGGAACATACAAGATGTATTGGTTCCCAAAGTAAGACTCATTACTGCACTTTCTCCACCAAAAAAGGGTGCGGAGCCCACACCGCATACCCAGAGATAGAGAAGTTAGGTGACAATTTTCTGTTACCAACATTGCTCAAAGTAACAGCTTTATCATACTAAAAATCAGACTAATTTTCTTAAAGGTTTTTGCCCCCTGTAATTACTTAAATTCTAAACTGAAAATCTGCTCAGCAAAAAAAGCTAAATAATTTAAAAAAAAATGTACACACACAAAAATAAATTTTATGCCCTATTGAAAACGGACTCCGAATTTCACTGTCAACTTCATACTAAAAGTTAATTCATAGGCAAACTGCCCTTTTAATTACTTAGCTTTTGAAAGTCTTGCAGCATTACACTTCAAAAGCTGCAAAATGTTTCATACAGCAATCAGTATGGCCAAATACTGTTATATGATGGGACTCTACACTTGAGAAGCCACCTAGCACAGTGCTGGTTAAAAAGCCAATGGCTTGTATATAGCATCAATTTCTGACTTGTGTGTGTAGGTGAAGAACATTTGCAGAAGAGTATGCATGGAAATTACACTGTGTTTCAGCTCTGTCATATTTCCAATCCATCAAGTTGATTAATGGATTAATAACTCCATATAAACTTATCATTCATGCTGTAATGAAGTCGAACTCAGTTTATTGTTGCCATGTAAACTCCTCTAGGCAGCTGTGCAGGTAAATAAAAGAGCACGGTGCTCTAACACATATCCTTGTATCCTATATATTTAATTAACTGAAATTCAGCAGTGCATTTTACATAGTGCCAACTTCATTTTACAACACTGACTGATTGTTCACTACAAATGTAGTAATAATAATGACAACAGGAACAATGTTTCTTTTATCTTTTCCACCTCGTACTACAGTGTAATTCTCACAAGAGGATTTTTACTGTGGCTTTTTTGCAATATGAATTTGATATATGAACCAACAACAAATACATTAGAGAAACAGAAACAAGTTGTCAGTACAAGTGACTATGATAAGGCAGCAGTTGTCTGCTGTCAGAATTTCACATGCCTAGGTATATAAAATGCTTGGAAGCTCACCATGGATATTAGTCAAGAAAACAATGTAATTTAAAGTGACATTAATCCTAAATATTTATGTGCACAGAACCATGGAACACATATACTACATGGTGTTTTATGCATACAATTAGGAGCGCACTTGTGGGGTGGTTGTTATTAGGTCCGAATTGAGATTCTAAATACGCCTTGGCATGTCAGGGTCGCAGAGGCCCAAATATCTATCTGACCACTGGCCTTGAAAAAGGCCAGTTTATCTAAAAAACAAAACAAAAAAAAAACGCTGATTTGTTTCAGGAATGTGGCACATAAGGGGAATATTTATGAAGGTGTGTTTTATTTTACGCCAGATTTGCCACCATTGTTTTACACTGCTTCAGACCTTCTTAAGTAAGTTCTGACGGAAGTTGCTCAAAAGAAAAAGTTCGTAAAAAATTACACCATTTTTATGCTATTTATTTACATAGCAATGCTTGGTGATTGTAGAGAATTATTCCGTCGTTTTTTACACCACATAACAATCTGCTCCTATAGGCGGTCAAACAACAATGCATTGAACTGAATAAGAGACTGGAATATGAATAGGAGAGGGTGTGAATAGAAAAATGAGTAATAAAAAGTAGCAATAACAATACATTTGTAGCTTTACAGAGCATGTGTTTTTAGATGGGGTTAGTGACCCCAATTTGAAAGTTGGCAACAGTCAGACGAAGATATAAATAATGAAGATCAGCTAAAAAGTATATTAGAATTAGCCATTCTATAACATACTAAAATGTAACTTAAAGGTGAACTAAACTCTAAAAATTAATATGGCTAAAACTGCCATATTTTATATACTTACTTATTGCACCAGCCTAAAGTTTCAGCTTATCAATAACAGCAATGATCTAGGACTTTAAACTTGTCACAGGGAGTCACCATCTTGGAAAGTGTCTGTGACACTCACATGCTCAGTGTGTCCAGCTAAAGGGCTGTGGTTGGCGTGGGCTGATACAGAAGCCCAAAACATAATGTGCAACATTTCTAGCCTACTTCTTTAGAACTAAACTCTAAAAATTAATATGGCTAAAACTACCATATTTTATATTCTTACTTATTGCACCAGCCTAACGTTTTAGCTTATCAACAGCAGCAATGATCTAGGACTTTAAACATAATGTGCAACATAACTTCTTTAGTTAAACTTTAGTTCTCCTTTACAGCAGAATTCAACCCTTTTACAAAAAAAAACCCGAACCCCCCACCCCACGTAGACCCCCTCCCTCCACCCCCCAGTCTACTTATGGCGCAGATTCTGGCATTGAAGTTCCACACAGCCATCTTCCGGGTCTTGGTTCCTTCTTCCGGTGCTTCTTTCATGAGTTTCGGCACATGCACAGTTGTTGCAAACCGGCAAATTGCTCCAATTGCGCATGCGCCGACATGCCGATCTTCCACTCAGCTTGCCGATGACCCGCCAGATGGCTACATGAGGTGTGGGCTGCGTGGGGTACGGATTTTTTGTAAAAGGATTGTGAACCATCCATTTAAGCTTATCTTTCTTGGTATGGGGCCATCTAAAGTACCTATCCGACTAATATCTGGTCAGATGTAGATCAGACAGGTTTGATTTTTCCAGTTGGATCGAGGACCGCTTCAGCTAGCGTATGGCCAGCTTAAGAAATTTGGTATCACAGAGAAACTGATGTTGTATTGATCTTGTGGTATGGCAGACAAGCAAATAGATCACAATATAACTCTAAGCACTGCAGGTGGCCACAAAGATAAAAAAATGTAGACAAGACCAATGGTCAATTGCAATACCAAATCAGATCAAATTCTAGTTCTATGGCAGGTTTTGGCAGGCTTGTTAACACCTGTTCAAAAGCTGTATGGCCAGTTTTATTCCAGTGTGTTAGGGGCAGATTTATCAAAATGTAAGTATGTAGAGGTTAATAAATAAAAACTTGCCCACATTCCATTCATTCCTATGGGTTTTTTAGAACCACATTTTGATAAATCGGACCCATAATCTTCATCTTAAATTCTATATTCAGCTCCAACAGGATATTACTGCATTGGAAACACTACCTGTACCTTCCTAGTGAGGGGGATTTTACCCAGGGCACACAATAAGTTTAATGAAAAAAGTCTTATTCTGAGAAACTACTTGTATGTACATCAGAAAGATTAAGCAAACACAATAAATGAAACTTAAAAATATATTATTGTAAAAGTTATAAACAATAGTTCTTTAAGTAGAATGTAAAGCCTCTTATTCACAATATAATATACTATACAACATGTACACGGTTTAGATAGGCACTTAACGCATGCATGAACTGAGAAGCTAAGCCGTTAAAATAAGGTCCCTTCCATTAGTTAAAATCAATAAGGGAAGTATTACCGAAGTTGGTAATTATAAGCTCCCTGAACATCCGCCAATTTCATCCACCTTTATGAAAAGGCATACCAAAAATCAATTGATTGAAAACATTAAGTTGCTAAGGGTCAAAAATCAAGATGACAGGACTTCTAACCCACTGGCTCGGTCTAAGAATGAACACTGTCTAGAACAAGCAGAGATATTTTGTGGTCTGAATTATTTGAATATCTGTCAAGCCTTCTCAAAGCCAGACAGAAATACAAAGCTGCTGTGTAAAGAAAAACCCCTACGGATAATATTTGTTTTTCTAATACAGCGACAATTTATCATATTGATAGTAATATACATGTTCCTGGATATTTAACAAACAGAAAATTTATTACAAACATCACCTGCCAAAATAGAAGGTATTTTCTAAAAACTTACAGCTTGTGTTGCAATTTTTGGCCTTATTAAATTGCTTTACAAACCTGGGAAAATTAGTCTTTAGCCATTTTAATAGGTGTTGATGATGTTTGTTAGATATATTGATGATTAAATGTTCACTTGCCAAATGGGTGAAAAATCTCAAGAAGATAATTTTATAGCTGAATCCATTTCATCTTAATACCTTCCTAATTAATCAGAAAGACAACCAAGCTGCGAATACGATATATACCTGGAAAGCATATCTGAGAAGGCAATCTAGTAAAGAAGATGAATGATACTAAAGGCAATATATAATGCTGGTATGGGAACTTGTAAGTCTCTAAAATGCAAAGCCTTTGTAATTTAACAGCCTGGATAATATAAAAAACAAACTGGCCAAAGACATTCTCATTCCTGGGTGTTTCAACTGACTGGATTGTGAACAGAAAGCAATAATTCAATTGGTTGGTTCATAATAGTACTATCAAATCAAATGGGAAGCAGAATGAGGGTGCTGCCCTACGTCTCCTATACACAACAAAGCAGTCTGAGGACAAAAGCATTTTCAATTGCCTGTCTGATATACAGTATACTCAGCTGCGGTCCCACACAAAAATAAATGTGCAGTTATATTTGAGAATAACTTTTATTTTAAAAATTATATACAGTAGTACTGGGTATAAAATGGGTGTATCATATTTGTTAGAGTAGAAGAAAATGATGTTCAGCATCAAGTGAAAATCAGACATACAACTTATGCTAATTACAACTCCCAAAACTGGCAAGCAACACTTTGTACAGAAGCCACAAAGATTACTAAATGGTAACAGGAGAAACATGCAGCTTTAATTTTATATTTACTTAAAGCTTAGTTATTATCTTGCTGTTGACTTGACAACTGATCTTAGATTTTCATTTACTCAGAAACTTGTGTAACAAAAAATAAACAAGACCAGGGAGTATTTTACATATAAATAAAAAACGGTACTGAGCACTAGGAATCAGAAGAAACAAGCAGACGGGATTAAAAATGCCAACATGGTTCTTACAGTTACTGAACACTTCTTCAGAGCAGTATACATCATAGATACCTTGGTAGCCGTAATAGCAGCTGCCTGTGGCACTACAATTGGTTGCACAGGGTGTCCCAAGCTAATCATTGCCTCTACTCCACACGAACACAGAGTAGTGATGTATAGTTTGGGATAAGTAAATTAATTGTATCTTTTTTTATTCTTACATTTTAGTTTTTGCCTTGTACTACTCATCTTCTTATCAATCATTTACACCACTGTCTGGGTGCTTGGGTCCATGACCCTAGAAACCATATAGCAGGTCAAAATAACACACTGGAGAGTTGCAGAAGATTAAAATGATAAATAATAGAAACACACACACTGCAAAATGTTTTAAAATTTCACAGTCAACATAAGCAGGTTGATACCTGCTTATGTTGATAAATGATAAATAATAGTGAGACACACACACTGCAAAATGTTTTAAAATTTCACAGTCAACATAAGCAGGTTGATACACTGCACTGTTTATTGGCATGGGTCTCTCCATCACAGATGTGTTTTACAGAGGCCAAATCCTAAAAATTAGTTGCCATGGTAACTTGGAATTGGAATTTTCCACCAATTCATGTTACTAACAGTAGCTACTTTTATACACAATGCATGTAAAAAAGCCACCTTTCCAGGATAATGCTAGATGAAATGATACAACATTTGATAAGGAATACAAGTATTTTATGTACATGGATTTGCACTACTAATGAACCTTAGTCCTAACTTTTGTAAAAACGAAAGCCAGCTGTGAGGCAATATTAGCACTTACTCATTGGTTGTACAAGTGTTGCTAGCCAAAGGAAAGGCTTAGCTTGTCCACGGTACTTCTTTTATTTATTTCAATAGCAGCCAAAATGTTGACACTGCCTTAATGACTGCAGGACTGGACTGGTGATCTGTAGATTCTACCAGAGGGACTGCTATGAGATGCCAGTCACTACTATTTGGGCATGTAGGGGCTCTGTACTTGAAATACCAGAATCTATTTTTAATCTCAGTTAGGACTGTAAATCAGTACTGAAAAGTACACTTACACTATTTAACTACTGTGTTCATAACACAACCCAAGATGCCTTTATATAAAATAACAATGCTGGGTTGTAAAGTCAGCTGAAGCTTGCTTTTTCTATGACAGAACATCAACAGCCACAAACAGAAGGAGAGAACTCTTGATTAATATATGACAGGCTGCATGTCTCTGTCGTGGTGATGTCTAAAAGTAGGTTACCAATCGACATCAGTCCTTCATGGTTAAAGCAGTATGCTGAGCCAGTAATACCACTACAGAAACTGGCAAATATAAGGGGTTATGGCACATCAGGGCCTTTTAGTTTGTAGAAAAGCAACTGAAACCCCAACAATTGACTTGTATTGCAAACAGTGACAGCACCATTACTGGTTATTATTATTCTATTTATATAGCTCTGACATATTACAGAATGGTTTGTAAAACTACATATAATACACAAAAGCCATGAATATCCTGTAAATTATATCCTTATAAACGGTGAGTAGTGATGTCATCAGTTATAAACGGTGAGTAGTGATGTCATTTCTGTCACATGACTCACTAAAATTTGTGTATTATAATAAATAAAGTACCCCCAGTTGTAAAATATGAGGATATTAGAAGTTACCTCGGAGTTCCATGACCTGTATGTTCCATATACAGGTCATGGAACTCCGAGGTAACTTCTAATATCCTCATATTTTACAACTGGGGGTACTTTATTTATTATAATACACAAATTTTAGTGAGTCATGTGACAGAAATGACATCACTACTCACCGTTTATAACTGATGACATCACTACTCACCGTGTTTTTATATGGTCATGAAACTCCTCGGTAACTTATAATATCCTTATATTTTACAAGAGGGGGTACTTTATTCACTATATAATTCACATCACTTACTGCCCCACTTATGCGTACAATCTAAGGTCCTTTTCATATTCACACTATGGCAAAATTTTAGCAAGAGCCATTTCACTTGCTATGTTTTTTGGAGTGTGGAAAAACACAAGCATGTGGAGATCAAACAAACACCAGACAGTGTTTCACTAGAACTGAACCTAGGACCCCTGGTGCTGCAAGCCTGCAGTGCTAACCATTTAGCCCAATACATGTTCTAGCAAGCACTAAAAACACGATTATTGCTAGTGTCTACCATTTGTAGCTCAAGTGAATGAGATGTCATCAAAAGGCATCATTGTGCATCTCATGTGCCATCAGCCTAAAGCAAATGATTAATCATTTTAAGTTACAAGATGACTTGTTATTTTGCCTGCAATCTATTTTTCATTTTGATGATGGCTCAATCCTAAAGAGCAACAAAACCCTGACAATTTTTCAGATAAGCTAAAAGCAGAGCTTAGTGCTGATACACAAATTTCCATCTACAGTAACGATATGTATCTGTACAAATGTTCAATCCCTCACCACCTTACTGGTGCTGTCCACAGCCATGTACCAAAATAGATGCCCATTTGCACAAGTGCTGAACTGAGTACTTGTATGACAGTGGCAAGGGCACTGATCACTAAACAAAAGCATAACTGGCCTTTAAGTAGGGAAAAGTTGGAAATAATTTTAATTGAATAGGGATAATATACTTTTGGAACAGCAAGTCAATCCCAAAATAAGAAGATGCCTAATAAAAGAAAACACAATTCTAAGCAACTTTGTAAAAAAAAAACTTACTTTTAAACCATGTTGCAAAAGTCTGAGATCCCCAGCAAAGGCAGGTCTTCTAATCAACTGACTTGTCTTACCATTGTATCAACAGAAGGGATGGGCAAACCAGACCTGTTTCACTTAACCAAAAATCTGCAAAATGGTGAAAAATTTGCCAAATGCATTGAAGTCTATGGGTGACAACAATTTGGGGAAACATTTAACTCATCACTAATCAAAAGTCTAAGCCAGAACAGAAAGGGACAGACAAACACTGCTTTCAATAGCAATACATATACAATATATAACTTAAAAACATAGATACATTGTAATGAATATTGCAAAGATGCGTAGAATGTTTTCTTTTATTAGGCAAAATTTTTTTTTTGGGGGGGGGTTCACATTCCCTAATGCATTCACACAAAAGTCTTATATGGGACAAGGTGCATCAAACTGATTACACATTTATTTAATGAAAGGACCAGTAAGTGCAAACTTTTATTTCCACATGTAATATACAATTGAACATGCAGCATTTAAATGGACCTTCATCCACACTTAAAAAGCTTTATAATAAAATACTTTTTTAAATGAAACATAAAACCCAAATTATTGTTATTTATAAAAACATCAATATAATTATAAACATATTTAAAATCTCCAATATCAATCATATAATGCTTGCCCCACCTCCATGATGAAGGCATAGAGAGGTGTGGCAGCCAATTACTTTTACTTTTTATTTTGCACTTGGTAGATGTCACTGCTCCCTTCACGTTCTCCCTCCCTACTTACCACCTGTAAGGGTTAGTTCACACTCAAAAACGCCGCAAAAACGAGGCGATTAGTCGCCAGACGACCAAATCTCCCCAAAATGCCCTGTGTGAATTAACCCTAATTGTTTAGCCCGTACATGGGATGGTGCCTGTCTGCTAGCTGTGATAGTGAATGACAACACAATAGAAAAGGATTTGGAATTACTTCTTAGAGTAACAAGTCCCCGAAAAAACCCAAAACCATTGAATTGTTAGTGGATGACATATATGGATGTAAAAATGCACCCACAGCTGACATGACCATCCTGCAACCAACATAATTATCAGCCTACTGTCGGCACCAAGATAAAGATAAGTGCTTTAAAAGTACACCTTTTATAAACTTAACTGTGACTGTCAGCTGTCCTGCAAACAGCATGAAACAGAGGGCAACTCTGCTTATGTAACCAGGTGTGCAGCAACAATGGCTGCAACTGCCCTGGGACACAATGAGCTCAGAGGCTACCATGGGCGCAAATTACATATATTTCCATAAGCATCTTAAAGCTGGAATAGAAAGTGGCCAATATACCCACAAGAGTAATAGGACATTAGTAGACAGAATACCTGCCTGCTGCGACTGTGCCACGTCCCATGGATCCCAATTAAAACACTAATAGGGAATGAAGTAAAAGTCGCAAAGAGCAAAACAATTTGTACAAATAATATTTAAAATTTAAATTTTGCAGTGTAATACTCTTCTTTAAACTGTTATTACATTGCGAATTTTCATTGCACATTGCCCACTTTTAAGAAGTGCTTGAAGTTGTCGTATACTGGGGGAATGAAATAACAGTCGCAAAGAGCAAAACAATTTGCACAAAAAAGAATAAAAAGTCTCATTTTGCAATGCAATACTCTTCCTTAAACTGTTATTACATTGGTATTACATTGTGAATTGTAATTGTGCATTGCCCACTTATGAGAAGTGCTTGAAGATGTCGTTATTCTTTTGGAGAAAACATAACTTTTTCATTAAGAAGTTTTATTACATTGACTGCGCACTGGCGCTAACTAGAAAATTCGCAAAACCTTGTTCCGCTCTCGGAAGTGGTCGCTAAAGAGTTTCCGGGTTCACAAAAGCTATATTAAATTCGCACAAAAGCCAAATTTGTTCGCACAGAGGCATCATTTTTCTCATTGCGAATATTTTTCCTGTTACTGACTTTTATTACATTCCCCCGTAATCTTTTGGAGAAAACATAACAACTTTTTCATTAAGAAGTTTTATTACATTGACTGCGCACTGGCGCTGACTATAAAATTCGCAAAACCTTGTTCCGCTGTCGGAAGTGGTCGCTAAATAGTTTGCGGGTTCGCAAAAGCTATATTAAATTCGCACAAAGGCAAATTTGTTCGCACAGAGGCATCATTTTTCACTTTGCAAAATATTTTTTCCTTTACTGACTTTTATAACATTCCCCCATAGGTAACTAGTTTCACTACTGTCTGTATGGACTACAAAGAAGCTGCGAGCAGCACAGATGTGAGACAACACGACTATGATAGAATAGAAACATTATATATGAGATACACTAAACATCTGCATCTTAATCAAACTACTCTACACAGCGGGGTATTAAGAAAGCAGGCGGAAGCGGCAGTCCTCTGTTACCTGCTATCTGTGAAACAAACGCATCGGTAACAAGAGCCATAACACCGGTGGGACAAATAATGACCAAGTTGTACAGCTGCAAACCTTCCGTTCCACATGCAAGGTTAAAGGCAAGACAGCAGGAAGTTCACATCCAACCATGTGACAGGACGATTTCCGCCAGTTACCATAGCGACGAGAGCGACTCCGGAATTAGTGCGTTTACATTCTGCCTACATTCACCAGTTGTTGCTGATTTGTCAGTGAATCGTCAGCCAACAGCAGTCGCTGGTAAATGTGCACAAGACAGTGACAATCTGAATCTTATTACACTTCAGATAATGTTTTGTGTTCTATAATATATCATTGTTACTTTGCAGTGAAATTAGGGTTGCCACCTTTGCTGACGGCTAATCCTGAACACGGGGGCGAGGCAGATAACATTGGGGGTGGGGCAGTGATGTAGGAACAGGTATGATGACATCAGAGGTGGGCACAAGGATGTTGGTGCAGTTATGACACCAGGGCAAGGTTATTGCATCACTTAAATGCAACTGGCTGGATTTCTATCCAGTATTCTCAATGTTTTAAAGTGTTGATGCCCAGTTCAAAACCACACAGATGGCAACCCTATCTCTAGCTATATTCTGCTTGCATACCTCCCAACTGTCCCTTTTTCGGAGGGACAGTCCCTCTTTTGACAGCTCAACCCGCAGTCCCTCATTTGTACTGGAAAGTCCCTCTTTTCTCTGCACTGAACAGCCAGAAAAAGAAACAAAGTTTCTCACTTAATTGGCTTTTAGCAGAGAGCCCAGAACACCTAACAGGTGCAAATAAGATACTTTGTAACAATTTTGAGACACAAAAACACAGTTTAGATAAGGAGAAATATTTTCAAACTTTCATAACCTGCCAAATTTTGTAAAACAAACATGGTAATTAGGGGGTGTGGCCACAGAAAGGGGTGTGGTCAAAAAATTGCTGCGCTACATGCGGAAAAAAAATTTTTGTCCCTCATTTTACTTCCAAAATGTTGGGAGGTATGTGCTTGATGAGTAAACCCAATCCTTTAATTACAGGTATGAGAACTATTATACAGAAAGCAATTATCCAAAAAGCTCTGAAAGTTCAGACCCGAGCAAGCCTTACAAAAACCGAACTGTTCGGGTCAAAACCGAAACTGGTGGCAACCCTAAGTGAAGTTCTGCAGTCGTGTGAACATTAGTAGTGGTACTTGTCAGAGACATTGACTACAAGATACAGAATAAAATGGTGGTGCTTAAACTTAACTAAATGATTAAAGCTACTTATATTGTACAGCCATCGGACCCTAAATTAATAGAAATAGAGACTATTTTGCCACAAAAGAAGCCCTTGTAGCAACACCCTTCCACCCACAGAAAACCCTGCTGGTGGTTGGACTTGTTAAGTACTATGTTAGACTGTGGAACACGTCCTTCTGGAGGTGACATGCCACAGGCCACTTAGGGTGAAAGTTCAAATGAGTACATATATTCTGTCAGAGCCAACAATAGGACATACATTTGTATCCTTGCAAATTGGAGGTCAATTTGAAAAGTAACCCCATGAGGTTCCTTACACTCTGACATTTGTACATCCACTCCTGTACAGTTGCTTTCTTGTAGTTTGTGCATAGGAATGGAACTAGGGATACCACCTTTGAAAAAAAAATACCGGCCTTCCTATATATTTATCTTTTTTCCCTATTAATAACATTGGGATCAACCATCATTTTTACTGGTCCGGCCTGTAAAATACCGGCCAGGTGGCAACCCTAAATTGAACCAGGGGCATAAATTGAGATCCCAGACTCAAGGAAGCTCAAGGCTCTTCACCAGGCCCAGGCTGGCAATCTGTGGGTTCTGGCAAATGCCAGGGCTGCTGTAAGTTTTCATGAACATTTACTATTTATTTGGCTGGTGGAGGCTTTCTGGGCCTCTGTGTGGATTATTTGGGCTTCTATGTACCTGAAATGTCAAGGCCTATTTTAATTCCCAGTTCAGACCTGCTTTTCACCCTACCACCAGCCACACCTGTGGGTCAACTGCAACTTAAGGGCCCTGTGAGTTCCTTTCTGTGCACCAGCTATCCAATTTAATGCAGCGAGGGAGTGGGATCTTACCAGGCCCCCTCTTTCTGCAGTACCATTGGACTCCCACGCAGAGAACCAAACAGCCCCCACCAGCCCACTAAATAGTGTGACTTTCTGTGGCATCTTACAGCAGCCCCTCTGGCATTTGCCAGAACACACAGATTGCCAGTCCAGTCCTGCATTGGAGTCAGGTTTGCAAAGCAGTAAATACAGTACAGTGCAACTGACATTCTAAGCACTAGGATAAGTTTACTAATTTATGAAAATAAATATAATAAATAAGTATAGTAGAACTGCAACTCACTTATGCTACTATGCATAAAAATAAAATAAGGACAACCGGAGTGATACTGTATAGCAAACAGCAGTTCTTGATTTGTGCAACAGTGATATAAGGTAGAATTTGAAGCTTTTCTCATTCAGTGATTGATTGTCTTGTCAAAGGTCATTTTATGTAAAAAAAAAAAAAAATGCAGACTCTCTCTTCATTTATTTCTATGGGATTTTTAAAGGCGTGTTTATCAAATGGTGAACTTTCAATTTCACACATTGATAAATACGCCTTTAAAAATCAGATAGAAATGAATGGAGAGAGGCGGTATTTCAATCTAGCAGACTGCGGTGATCTCTAACCTGGCCAAACCGAATCTGAATCCAAAATTAATTCTAATAATTTAGTTCTAAGTCAGCTCTCTTGATGCATGCTGAGTAAGTACACCTGGAATTGCTGCTGATCACATTTTGTCTGACAAAATGATTGAAAAGTTCTGTGGCCTGTGTCCAGGATATGAGCTTCATGCTACTCAAAATACATAAATGACGTACATGTACTAGGTCATTGCGCACTAGACACATGAACTGGGTATACATATAACTATCATAGCTTGATGAAACTTAATTATAATATTTAATTATTTTTATAAACATATTTTATGCATAAGTGCAAGTATATTCCCCATAGTCTCACTGATTTAAATGACCACAATAGCATCATTCCTGGCAATGAGATGATCACTTTATATATGGTCTGATGCCTCCAGCAACTTTATAAGAATAATTGCTTTCTAGCAAAATGTGTATATCACTAAAGCTGTTTTAGCAACAAACTGAAAATATAAGAATATTTCAAGCCTAATTAACAAGATTGCATCAGTTGCCTAGTGTAAGTAAAGCACTTGTTAAGGTAAAATATGTGAGTTGATTTATCTCTTCCAGGCTCCTAGTTAAAACTATAATTAAACTATACCACTATCCAATACAGGTATAGGGCCCTTGATCTGGAAAACGGTTGTCCATAAAGCTCCAAATTATGGGAAGGTCCTCTCCCATAGACTCCATTATAAATAATTCAAATGTTTAAAAATAATTTCCCTTTTTCTTTCATAAAACAGAACATTGTGCAATCCTATTGGGTTACATTAATGTTTAAATATTTATTAGTATACTTAGGGTCATATTTATCAAGGGTCGAATTTCGAATTGAAAAAACTTCGAA
Source organism: Xenopus laevis (assembly GCF_017654675.1). Lineage (NCBI taxonomy): Eukaryota > Metazoa > Chordata > Amphibia > Anura > Pipidae > Xenopus > Xenopus laevis. The sequence continues at coordinate 68,806,279 of NC_054388.1, forward strand.
ATTCGAATTCAAAAAGACCAACCGAAATCAAGGCAAAGTTTTTTTTTTTGGGTCGAATAGGTCCGTTTTCGATCGAATAGGTCCATATGTGGCCGAATTCTAATCGTACTAATTGAAGGAATAGTGCATTTGATCGAATTCGATTCAAAGTTTTTCCCCAAAAAAATGGGTTCTAGGAGGTCCCCCATAGGCTAAAACAGCAATTTGCCAGGTTTTAGATGTGAATGGTCAAAGTTGAATTTTTAAAGAGACGATACATGATAAAGTTAGATATTTGAATTTTCTAATTTTTTTCAAATTCAAATCGAATTTGGACTATTCCCTATTTGAAGTACACAAAAAATAGCTCGAAATTCGAATATTTTACATTCGAAAATTCACCTCGACCCTTGATAAATCTGCCCCTTAATGTATGGCGATACAAATTAAGTAAAGACCCTTTATCCAGAAAACCCCAGGTCAGGAGCATTCTGGGTAACAGGTCCCAAACCTGTACTTGCAAGCTAGTAGTGCAAATGTGTAAATGCATAGCAGCTTCTCAGATAAAAAGCTGATGGATCTTGTCTTCCCAAAAAGCTTAGTTTATTGTGCTGACAGCTCTCCCACTAAGTCCTGCTGCTGAAATAACTGAAATGGTGCCTTTAACTGAAGAGACTATGGATGAATAACAAATGCATCATAAAATAAATTTGCAAACGTAGGTGTATATGTTTAATGATGGACAACTGACATGTTCCTCAGACATGGTTGTTATGATATATGGCATCCTCATCCTTTATATTAGGGAGTGCAGTATGCCACATTTTATACGGTTCATGTAAGATAAATTAAGGATACTAAATGCATGGTCAACCAGCTGCTGATGGACTACAATTTCCTTTACGTTTAAACAGGTATTAAGAGAGAAACATACAACACCAAATAAAACAAAATAAAGGTCTGCTTCTGTTGTTGATTCATATTTCTTTGCTTCTTGTCCCAAACACATGTCCATAAATACAGTTACAGTACATGTGGGCCCAGACTTGAAATCTGGGATTATGGCAAATGCCATAGGACCTGCAGTAAGATGCGATAGACAGTTACTATTTATTGGGCTGGTGGGGGGCTGTTTGGGCATCTTTGTACTTGGAATGCGAGGGCCTATTTTGAATTGCAGTCTGGACCTTATATGCACCTTTCTTGTGTGACTGACTCTTTCTAAACTGATATACTGGTATGTACTGCACTTTTCATGTGTTTGGTGAGGTTGTAACTGCTCAGTTTGACCACCAACTTTATGGACTGAATTGGATTGATCCTATTGTTTGGCCTTGGGCAAAGGATCAGATTATAACAGGGGCCTGTTACCATTGCTGTGGCTATAATTCCTGAAAAAAACATACTGTGCACTAAAGGGGGTTTTGAATCAGGCTGCTAAAGGATCCTATAAATTACTGTTCATCAAGCTTCCTAAAAGTGCATCACCGAGTTTATATTTATGCTGTGTTGGCAATTTCATACATTTTTCATGAGATGTCCAGGTGGAATAAATCTGATTTAGAAAAAAAGCACAGATATGTAAAATAGGAGAAACTGAAATGTACAGTTATAAAAAGAATTCTTGGTTTGTTTTACCTGTCACTTAATCACTTTAATTAAAAAGTGTCAGTGGCATACTGGCTATAACCATGAGCTTTCCACTTTCTATGGAGAACTGTTGGGAAATGTGGTCCTCGTCCAACAAGATTTTTGGGCTGACTAAAGGGTTTTACGCGCCATGCGTGTGACGTCTTCTTGTCCGTGGCGCGTAATTCAAAGGTGTTTAAGAGGGCTTTGGGCTTGTGAGCATCGCCCATTGTTAGGTCTAATTCGTTAGTATCTGGTTGTAATTCTGTCTTGTTTGATTCCGGTTTTGATCCTTGCCTGTCTGACTATTCTGAACTCTGCCAATCCTGAGCCTTGCCTGCCTGACTATTCTGAACTCTGCCGATATTGATCTTTGCCTGCCTGTTTACTCTTTGAACGCTGCCTGTAGCGACCCCGGCCTGTCTGACCTTGCTTGAACTCTGCCTGTACCGACACCGGCCTGCCTGACCATGCTTTTAGTCTACTCCGTGAACTGTGGCCTTCTGTCCGAAACCTTGGAAACAAACGTGCCCCTTTGCTTGTTCAGAACACTTGCTTTGCTCCTCTCAAGTCGAGTCCTGGCGACATCTTAGTAGCTGAGGGCTCCTCCCAAGGCCAAAGGCGGCTGCTACAGGCAGAAGACTGAGCCGTGATCAGGGAGCCTAGAACAGTGGTTATACAACTAAATATTAGTTCAGTAATTTAAAGGAAAGCAAAAACTTGAAACATTTTTCAGTTTATACAGTGAATATTTGAGTCAGCAATGTCAATATATATGTAAAGTATTTTAAAGAGAACAATCAAACTGTAACGTACTAAATATGTTTTAAATGTTTTGGCAAAACCATCAAGATTGACCACTTCTGTACTAACAATAAATCATTAATTCAAGTGCAGTGCCTACAATAAACATATTGGAATGGAAGATCAATCTTAAATTCATATGAGTGATTTATAAAAGGGGTTATTCACCTTCAAACACTTTTTACAGTTTAGTTGTTTTCAGATTGTTCTCCAGAAATAAAAACTTTTTGCAGTTGCTTTTTTTTCCATTTGTGATCATTTTTTCTAAAATTGATGTGTAAAGTTTAATTTTTGACCTTCTTAGGGTAAGGACACACACTAAGATTTGGGAAGATTTAGTCGTCTGACAAATCGCTTCCTCTTCGGTCGACTAATGTCCTGGAAAAGCCTTCCCGCCAGCTAGAATCTAAATCGCCGGCATGATGGCATTCGGAGCACTTAATTTTCCTTAGTCCCCCAAAGTTACCTCACGGGGAAACTTCAGGGGACTTCAGAAAACGTAGCACTCCGGGTGCCATCCCGCAGGCGATTTAGATTCTAGCCGACAGGAAGGCTTTTTGGGGAGATTAGTAGCCTGAAGAACAGGTGATTTGTCGCCGGGCAACTAAATCTCCCCAAATCTACGCATGTGTCTCTGCCCGGCACACCAGGAGATTAATCACTAGCAATAAATCTCTGCTTCTGCAGGGGACTAATCTCCTGTAATTGCCAGTAAAAGCTTTCCCATAGGCAATGATGTGAATGGCTGGTGGTAAAACCCGTGTGTCGATTCAGTCTCCCAAAATCACTTGAAGTTTCCTCTTGTAGCAGCATTTAGTTGATACATTTATTATCTTTGTCTCTGCTAAGCAAAATCCCTGAGTTTTATTAAAGGCAGCTGTTAGGGTAAGGGTACACTGGGGGATTCGGAGAGATTTAGTCGCCTGGCGACTAATCGCCTCGACTTTGCAGCAACCAATCTCCAACGAATGCCTTCGCTCAATCTGCGCTGGCTAAAATGAAAAATCGCCGGCGCTAATCACACGAGGCGATTTGTTTTCCGAAGTCTCCCGAAGTTGCCTCACAAGAGTTGATACAATAGTTGCTAATCATCCAAAGACACTCCTATTAAATGTATCAACTAATGTAGCCACTAAATGTATCAAATTGCAACAGTTCAGAATCTGCTCCTGGATCACTGAGCTGCCAGCGGTACAGGAACATTAAAGGGGTTGTTCACCTTCCAAACAATTCAGTTGTTTTCAGATTGTTCCTTAAAAATAAAGACTTTTTTCAATTACTTTCCATTATTTATTTTTTACTGTTTTTCCAAAATCTTTCCAAAAGTTTAAAGTTGAATTTACCTGTTTCTTGTGTTTCAGTCTGACAACTCAGTAATTCAGGCACAGACAAACTGTTACAATTTTGCAACATTTAGATGATACATTTCTCAGCAGCATTTCTGGAGTATTAACAACTATTGTATCAATTCTAACAGCTGCCTGTAATGAATCCCAGAGATTCTGCTAAGCAGGGACAAAGATAAGAAATGTATCAACTAAATGTATCCATTTAGAACAGTTTACAGTGTCGGTGACCCCCCCCCCCTCCCAGAGCTGCTTCAGAAGCTAAAAAATGACACTTTACACTTCAATTTTAGAAAAACAGTCACAGATAGAAAATGGAAAGTTATTGGAAAAATTCGTTACTTCTGGTGATCTATCTGAAAACAACTTGTTGTTTGAAGGTGAACCACCCCTTTAAACTGAACTTCAATTTTGGAAAAACAATGACAATATAAAAGGAAAGCAATTGAAAAAAGTCTTTATTTCTGTTGAACAATCTGAAAACAACTCAACTTAAAAAAGTGTTTGTAAGGGGAACAACACCGTATTCCAAGATAGCACAAAACCTAAAACAATGGAGAGATATTCCAATACAATAAATGAAAGAAATATCTGAACATTGGAGGAAGCGGGATACTGTTGTATAACATTGTACTTTAAACTCCCAAGTCACAGCAGGCCATCCTATTTTGAGCGTTTGCTGATTTGTTGTTCCCTAAAGCTACACATTCAGGTAAACCTTTAGGTGAGATGTTATCTGTTATGCAGCAATGTTATGTGATGGATAGCACAAAGGTTGGTTCCTTGTATCTTTAGGAGCACACTTAGCAAAGCAGGTATCAGATGTCAGGACATTTCACCTTTTACAAATCCATCACATGTAATATTTGCTTTGTCACTGAAATGTTTAATGAGAAGGGAGCTTATCAGCTTGAGTTTACAAATCTTAGGGTTCTGTGCCTCTTCATTGCAGACTGATACTTTGAGGCATAACAATAATCCAACAAGCCAGAAAGGTTTGTAATTGCAGGTCTTTTGTAAAATCAATTAGGTCAATTTATTAGTGGAGACATATATGTGTGTGTGTGTGTGTGTGTATATACAGTATATATATATATATATATATATATATATATATATATATATATATATATATATATATATATATATATATATATATATATATATATGTATATTGCACCCCCGCCTAATGGTTTTAATGGTTTTAAAAAATAGTGGTGAGCACAACTTTCCCTTGTTTGTTATAGTTATACAGGAGCAGTGACCAGCTCCATGTTGTAGCTCCCACCCTTCCCAGCTATAGTCAGGTGATCCCACTGGTGTCTAATAAAAGGGCAGCCAAGTTTGGGAGTTTTACTTTGAAAGCAGCTAGTAAGTTGCAGGTAAAACTTAGTCCCTTTGTAAAATGTATAATTAAGCAATTGAATTCTTAATGAATCAGATGAAAATTAAGCATAGGACTGGCCAGATATGGGATGACTTTGACGTAGTTGGCCAGCTTAAATATATTGCAATATATGGACAAACAATCCCTGTGTTGTTTAAAGGGTAAGGCATTTTTTAGTAGCAGTATGCACAAAATGTCTCTGTCTTAAATATATTGATAATGGGTTGAGTGCAGAGGACCTCTTGTAGTTGACTATATATATATGTACATATATATATATATACACACACACACATACTGTACATACATGCAAATACATATAACAGACACATAATACACTGTTGTCAGTCCCATAGTATATTTACTAGAAATGTTTAGGTCTAACAATGAATTTAGGTCTAAGGTATCTCTGTTCTTATTCTGAAAAAAATGGCTCTACTGAAACTGAGAGTAATACCAAATTACAAACTGAAGTCCAATAAACGATGGAAATATAAAAATTTCATTATTTTCATCTTACCATTGAATGGTCTATGTCAGCCAGGGTTCCCCAACCTTTTTTACCCATGAACATTAAAATGTAAAAAAGGGTTGGAGAGCAACATAAGCAAGCAAAAAGTTCCTGGGGTATGATTCCTGTAAGGATAATTTTTCCCTTTAATTCTTAATTTATGTTAGAACTCTATGGGGTATATTTATCAAAGAGTGAAGTTAGAGATCACCACAGTCTGCTAGAGTGAAATACTGCCTCTCTCCATTCATTTCTATTGGATTTTATCAAATGGTGACCTTTCACTTTCACCCATTGATAAATACGCCTTTAAAAATCCCATATTAATGAATGGAGAGAGGGAGTATTTCACTCTAGCCGACTGTGGTGATCTTTAACTTCTCTCTTTGATAAATATACCCCATTGTGACTGCTGCAAAACCATGTGGATTTTTAGTATCAGACAGTGTCAGACTGTAAACAGAGCTATAGTCTGATCTATGAAGATCTCAGAATTTTTTTAATTTATTTGATTAATATGGAGTCTATGGGAGATGGCCTTAATGTAGTTCAGGGCTTTCTGGATAATGGGTTTCCAGATAACGGATCCCTAACTTGTACTGGTATAAAGGTGCCTCAGTTCAGCAGTGAAAATTCTCTGTCCATTCTTGGCAAACTAACCGCAATAATGTACATTTTACCATACTTATCAAAAGATAACTAAAATATATTGAACTATGGTCTCTTGGGAGAAGGATGATCCTAGCAAGGCAATTGCTGTATTATTTACATTGTCAGTAATATTTTATAATGGTCCCAAAAGGAAAACATGCATTACACACAAACTGCTTCATGGATGTGCTCATCAGTGAATGTATACCTTAGTCAGTTCATTAAATTATTAATTGCTTTGGCCATGAGCAGCACAAATTAATTCTCATGGGATACTTTGCTGAATGTGTTCAGAGAGGCAAATTGCTCGCAAGTATGAACTTGGAAAAGCACTATTTAATAATTTTGTGATTTGGCCTTTTTAGCTAATAATGATGTATGGGATATTGTATGCAACACTTTACATATTGTCACAAAATTATACCCTTAGTACCAAATCAACAAATGTGAATAGCAACATATGAAACTGTAGGTATACATGAATTATTTTGGTATGTTATGGGCCCACTTTAATGGTTGAGTCTGCTAAGTAATGCATATTTCTGAGGCATAAATAATCTGTAAATTATACTGTATATCTATAATACACAAGAGGCATAACTTTCCCTTAATATATATCCTTATTTTTGGTTCATAGTAATATCATCAGTTATAATAATTTCTTAATAATTTAACCTGACACATGACTTCATCATTTGTGTATTATGAAAAAATAATGTCCCCCCTGTTGTAAAATATGAGGATATTAAAATTAACCTGTATGAAAGAACTTCTTTGTGATTTTTGATATAATTATATTTTACAATGGGTTTTATGATATAATCTGTCACTGGACCAATTCTAGAAACAAATAATGGAGCAGCTATATGCATATCAATAAAGCAAAGTTTGTACATTCTGTCCTCAGCCAAATAATGCCTGTTGCACCAGTTTAAGGTGGAAACTCTCTGAGTAATAGTGCCTATACCTGAAAAAATATGTATTGTGCTGCATGTTATTAGTAATTTACTTATGCTGTATATAATTAGTAGCACTATTTAAAAATATGAATACAGATATGTGATTGGTTATCCAAAATGCTTGTGAACCAAGGTGTTCCACAAAACCAAGGTTTTCAGTTTCAGCAGAATTTAAAATCTATGTTCTATGGATCGCTGGATTTCTGAGTGGTTAGCATTATGGCATGTACTTTTCTATGGTCGTACATCTAACTGTACAGGAAATCAGATTCTTCATTACACTGAATTGTAGACTCCCTCAGGCATGCAAGTATTTTAAGATGCCTTTGACTCTCAATGGTGTTAATTAATTTCCCTTTGTACCATGAAGTCTATTTTAGCACCACGTCTCTTCATGGATGTTTTGTTACCACCTACGCTACTTTACTCTGACATTTAGCTTTGTAGTGTTACATCTCCCAAGCCACTCATTACATCAATCCTGTTTTGTTGCTACTCCCACACTTACACACATTGCTTTTGGATTGCTGGACACAATGGCTATTCATCAAAAAACCTTCACTTTGCAGCATCCCACATACCACACCATTTGAGTGTATAATGTTATCCATGCCTAACTCACAAGGCCCAGGTTCAAGTGAGCTCTGATTAGCCTGAAGAGAGTCTAACCAAGAGCAAACAAGGTTTTCTCTGTGTAGTTAGCCTCTGTAAATGAGATCTTGACTTTCCAAATCCCAAGATTCATTGAGGTTCCATATTTACATGTCTGCAAATTCAATACATCAGTGTTCTATTCAATATGAGAGAGGTAATTGGTGTATTTCATGTTGATTAGTCTTCTTAGTCCTGCTCCAACCAAATATTCTTATTGTTATAGTGCCAACATATTCTGCAGCACTTAATAGAGATCATACATCATTTACCTTTGTCCCTGCCTCAGTGGAGTTTATTATCTTATGTCTCTATCACATTCACACATCCATACTATGGTCGATTTTTTCAGTAGCCATATTACCTGCCTGTCTGTTTTGGATTACTTGCTAAGATTATTATCTTATTTATTTTAGATAATAGATTTTAAAAAAAGGTATACCACTCACCCTGTTATAGTTCCCCACCGACTACTTTGGTCTCCTAGGGAGCCCCCCCCCCCACAAACAGGTATAGTAAAATATATAAGTAGAATTAAACTTTTTGGGGAATTAAGGTTTTTAACTAAAAATGGAATATGTAACTATTTTCCCTCTGTAGAAATAAGAACTTGTGTTCCTATTATAGCTGCACAGGTAACTGGGCACTGAGAAAATATTCACAAAAGTTTACAGTCTCTGAATGCTTTTATCTCTGTCCCCATAGGTATAGAGCAGTACAGCACAATATGCCCTATTTTTACATGTGACTTCATGTGATGGTGCAGAAGACACTGCTTAGCAGCTGCACTAGGGAATGGAGGCCAACATCCTATGGGTACATTGCCTTAAAATCTATATATATATGACAGCACTGCACTATATGATTTGATAAATGGGTAGTACTTTTTAACAAAACTTACTGTATATATACTGCTGTACTGCTGAAACTGTAACTCTTGCCACATTCAACACACTCATAGGACTAAGCAAATAATCAAACGGTAACTCACGTCAGTCATTTAATTGTGCAAATTCACCACAACAATCAAATTACAAATTTGTAATCAATAAATTCATATCATACCACATGGCAGTGTCTCACCCCTGTCTCCATACCTCATGTAAGCCACTCCATCCTGACGCATTTCGCACCATTGGGTGCTTCACCTTCTCTGATGAAACACCCAATGGTGTGAAACGTGTCAGGAGGGAGTGGCTTACATGAGGTATGTAGACAGGGGTGAGACATTGCCATGGGGTTTGATATGAATTAATTAATTACAAATTTTAATTTAATTGTTGTGGTGAATTTGCACATATAAATGCCTGAAGTGAGTTACCGTGCATATCTGTTTGATTATTTGCTTAGTGCTTATGGACCTCCGCATGGTGCTCACTTATAGATAGCATATATCCATTATATTGTATATTATTACAGTCATGGGACTGTAGAGCAAAACACAATACATGTAAAGGCAATACAACTCGGACCGAAGTTCTTTGAGTTTTGGTACAGTATGTATGTATCTATCTATCATTTATCATCAAATCTGTTTATTTGCCAATATAAGGAAAATCTTGGTTATCCTAAAATGTTGATATAACAAGACAGAACTGCCTTAATTAACAAAATATACCAGACCTTCCACTGTTACTTTTCCATTTTCAGTTTAGTGTAGGTCTCCTTGTCATAATATAATTGTAATATGCTACTAAACTTGCTGCCACTATATCAATAAATAATGATGATGTACAGTAAATGCAAAAACATTCCATGATTCCATGATTGTGGGAACAGAGCCACGTAATCCAAGAGTTCCTGTTTCAAGGTGTAGTGCCATAGGGATGAATGAACAGATATTTGCCACATGACAGACACTCGTTTGTTACATTTATGTAAATTACTGTGTAACTTGCTGATGATATATAAAAAACTAAGGCTGCATGCACACTATCAAGAGTGAAGTTAGAGATCTCCACAATCCGCAGAGTGAAATACTTATACCGCCTCTCTCCATTCATTTCTATGGGATTTTTAAAGGTGTATTTATCAAAGGGGGATAGTGAAAGTTCACCATTTGATGAATATGCCTTTAAAAATCCCATAGAAATGAATGGAGAGAGACGGTATTTCACTCTGCGGACTGTGGAGATCTCTAACTTCACTCTTTGTTAAATATACCCCTAGGGCTTTGTAATAAAATGTGCAAAATTTGTTCCAGGTCCAGTAATGTTTAACAGCTAGTCAGATGTTTGCTTTCAAATTGCAGAACACAAAGCTACATGTTCATTGTCTTCTATGGTTTACTAGAGATGGGACTAATTGTACACCTGTTATTTTATAACCTCTTTATATTATTATTGTTATTATTATTATTATGTGTAGAAGGTGCTATGCGTTTGTACAGGGGGTGTATCTTTATAAGGGGGAATGGTGGCCAGGCCCAATGTAAAAAATAACAGAGGCATCACTCAGGGACACCTTAAGAGGGACACATAGGGGCATATTTTTCAAAGAGTGAAGTTAGAGATCACCACAGTCCTGAAATTCCGCCACTCTCCATTCATTTCTATGGGATTTTTAAAGGCATATTTATCAAAGGGTGAACTTTAAATTTCATCCATTGATAAATACTCTTTTAAAAATCCCATAGAAATTAATGGATTGTTAATGTGATGTAAATAGAGCTATCTTGTTAAAAAAAATACAGAGAAGTAAATGCTCACAGGCTTTGCTGTATATATTACCAGAGGAGGGACAAAGAAAAACTGGGTACATATGTGTTTATTTCAGGCTCCTGCATCTGTGCTTGTGAAATATTGTCTTCCAAGGTAAATTGGATGGGCACACCCACACTAGTGCCATGTGTAATATGTTATGGAATATATGGGAAGGTTACCAGGGAAAGGAAATGTAATGCTGTTGATTATTTAGGACACAGGTAGGCTAAGGGCCATGGCTTGGTATGAACTCAGGCTGACCCAGGCCCCCTACACAGAGTGGGGTGGGAATGCTGCCATACTGCTGTCACAAAATGTCACAGATAGGAGGACTTCTCTTTTTACAGAAATAAACATTTAAAAAGGGAATGTGTACACTGGAACTTCCTTTAACAAATACACTTTTGTCATGTGACACATTTGATCTTCACAATGGCCATTTGATATCACAATATAAGCAGATCCCAGAAGCTGCCTCTTCTATTTAGGAACCTCTGAAGTCACCTTTTATAAAATTGCCAAAACAGTCCAACCATTTGTGTCTTTGGATGTTAAAATGTGTTTCCTAAACTTTTGTTGTAAATGCTGATGCCTATCAGGGAAGGGACATTGCAATATCAAAGGCCTCTGGGTGCATCCCCAGGTCATCACAGAGGTGCAAGCCTTTGATTTTCTGTTGTTGCAATGACTGGGGCATTAGCATGAGATAGCCGGGAGCAGATGGTCACAAATGCAAAAATAATATTGACAACAACTTACATACAAATAAGCAGAAGGATTGATCACTTGCGACATGGGATTTTATAACAGAGGCGCTGTTCTAGGGTGACAGTGATCATAGGACCATTTATTCTCCCGTTTCACCAGTATAAACCAGTAAAGTAGTCTGGTTCACCTACCAAAGCGGGACCCCTCATACTGTACCGATCATGTAGCTTAGTGGATCTTTCCTTGTAATACAGATGTCCTGTGTGATCCTTTGATTATAAACTAAAGGAAGAGCCACGAGTTCCCTTCATTCAATTGGCCCTTTGTGATTTTCACTTTGAAAGTGAGAATTTGTCATTGTCCCAGACAGAATCGTTTGAAGTGGAACTTGCTTTTTATATGCAGGAGTATGAGTTTAACATCTCCCCGTGCAAATGCACTTTGGTTACTTTGAGGTCGGATATCCTTCCCACGGTCCACTCAAATGGTGCCCACGTGTATTATCAATGTTGCTATGTATTAAAGTGGCAATCATGATACAATGTTATAAAAGCGGCATTGTTGGGATTTTGGCATGTGCCAGCGTGTATGTCTGATTGCACTTCTCATTTCCTGCTGTAGTGCTGTACAAGTCAAGCAGACTGTACTTTGTAGACTGCAATGGATAGATAGATGATAGATAGATAGATAGATAGATAGATAGATAGATAGATAGATAGATAGATAGATAGATAGATAGATAGATAGTCCAGTCCAGATCTGTACAGTATTAACCTCTACATTAATTAACTACAAAATTCGTGCTCTTGCATAGTAAATTGGATTTTTATTAGTTTATAAAAAAATAGATATATACAGCAGTAAAATCTTATAAAATTCGCCTTAAAATAATAGCTTCCTAGTGTATGTCCCAGAATGAGTTCAGTCAGTTTTGCAGAAGGAGAAACCGCATGGATTTGAGGCACAGGGAACAACAGCAACATAAAATCGAGTAGTGCAAATTCAGTCGATAAAGTTGAGGAGATGGCAGACTCCTATCCATCTTTGGTAATGTCAGTTGTGACTTTATACAGTATGTGCAGTACATGGGTGTCTGGCTACAGGACTTTGTTCTGTTGCACATACATGGCATGTGTAATCTTACATACTGAACCAGAAATATATAGAGATATATGTGAGGACTTGTAAATCTCCACCCTTCATGTTGTTCTCTCTATAAACAACCCAGACCCTATATTTGTATTTAATGCATAGATATAGTATTGAACTTCTAAAGTCTGTATATACATAGATACTGTACATTCAATAGGGAATACTGCAAGTAACGAACTATAGTGCAAAGTCCCCTTAGTTTTGGCTGCTTGGGGTGCAGCAGACAATCCCACATATTTGGTTTCTTGCTTTGAGTCTCTAGGGTGAAGCGTCCTTGGATGGCGACAGTGTCGCAGTCTCATTTACAGACTTCAAATGTGGAGGTTTTACGCAGAAGTTAGACGCGGGTCCGGATGGGGGAGAGTTGGGCAAAGTTCCCTCCCTTTCCCTTTTCTTTTGTTTCATTCTTCTGTTCTGGAACCAGATCTTAACCTGGGTATCGTTGAGCTGGAGAGAGTTTGCGATTTCGATGCGCCTTGCTCTTGTGAGATACTTGTTAAAGTGAAACTCCTTTTCGAGCTCAGTCAGTTGTTTGGTGGTGAAATTTGTCCTCACATTGCAGGGGGGACTTGTTACCCCATATTCAGATGGTATACCTACGGAGAAATAAATGCAGAACATTAGCGACTCAGTCATTCTCTGCGCTTTGCTGATGCGCCATGACGCATGGATAATCTGGCTAAGGGCCAATTTAACTGGTCACATTTCACATTCCAATGTTTATAAAGGGAGATTTAACTTGCTAGGGAACACAAAGAAGAGTAAAGTTATACAATCAATGAGGCTGTATTCCAAGAGAAAACTACACCGTCCAGAATGAGAAGCAAAACGTTACAAGTAAGGTAAAAGTACATTGCTACGGACGACCGGCCAAACAAGTCATAATTGTAACAATTTAAATCATCAGAGTTCTAGAAAGGAAATAAAAGTGTTACATTGTAGTTTATTGGATTCCAGAGGGAAGTGTTAAAGTGTTACAATTCAGCCTCACTAGTTGCACACTGCTGATTAATAAATGCACCCTTTTCTCTGCTATTGGTAGACACTGGATTTTGGAATGACTTGCTCTGATTTCGTGTTAATAAAAACTTACTCTTCTTAGGAGGGTTCCTTTTAACTTTCATCCAATCAAACGTGCTGACATAGCTGTCAGATGCCGGGGAGGCAGGTTTTGGGTAAGTGCCAGGCGAGGGGGAGATACTCTGCAAGTTGCCCCCAGGATAAACTTCTAGTGGTTCCTTACACTGGGCCATTTGAGTTTCTTCTCCAAGAGTCCTGTAGCTCAGCTGCCCATTGAGGATGTAAGATCCATTGCCTGGAAATAGTGAGCTACCATAGGGAATGTGCCCCCCAGTCTCTTCTATCTGGTGATTAGATCCATAATAATCGTAATCGGGGCTGCTGTGCAAGAAACTGTAGTCAGAAGGTGGGGTCGGCTCATAGGCGACATCCAGGCTGCAAGGAGCATAAAGTGCTGGAGACTGGTGTGGAGCCTGGTGGGCAACTGATCCGGGCACACCCCCGACTGGCATAAAGGAATGATCTGCTCCACTTCTAGGGTAAGGCTGCAAGTTCATGTTTCTGTGGTCGCTGCGGCAGAACTTGGGTGAAAAAGCTAAAACATCCCCGCAAGAAGTGTATTCTAGGTAGGAATTCATCTCTAGGGAGACTTCTCTGGCCGGACAGCTGAGGAACCTGCTGATCCCTCAATCTTTCACCTGGTCTTCTCCTCTGGACTTGTTACATTGTATTGCCTAATATAGAGTGCAGCTCACGTGCTTCATAGTAACCAATCAGGATCGCTCCCTGCTATGGATTCAGGTGGAGCTCACAGCTGGTGGTGGAGCGGCTGCTCTTTTAAACTTTCCGAATGGGGAAACCCCCCGCAGCCTGATGCCTAGTGCTAGACTCGATATGTCCTGGGAGGGCAAGCACTACACACCAAGCACATGGGATTTACTCCAGCAGCACAGCCTAAAAAATCCCTCCTTGGAAGGTAAATGTGCAGGAGAGTGCTGGGAGTGGCATTGGGCTCTTCAGTGGGCTAGCAGCGTTCTGAACATTGTACTTTTTTAGCAGGAGGGTATCATCCCTTGTATGTATGGCGCATTGTACTGGAACGTCTGGGTACTTCAACTCTTGCCTGTATTGATGTATATCAATCAGTTCTATACATGGTGTACTTACACCGGACTGCAGAGAGCTATAGAAGTGTTGCCTCAATTGCTTTAACCCTGCGCTTGGCTCCCTACGATTCTTTATGAGAAATGTGCTTATCCTCTTAATGTTTTTATGATGCTGTCGCGGTTACAAGTTGTGCTGCCCTCTTTACCACCGGCCGCAGTTAATGGAAGCAAATGGGAGTGCTAAGTGCTTGGAACCCAGAGTTCAGAAAGCTAATGGCTTTGGCGCAGTCCCATGAGAATTTTGCCTTTGTTTAGTTGTACACTCCCTGGGACCTACCTCTTGGAGCTTCACTGGTGTGCAAGTGTTGTCTCACTTAGCACCAGGGATTCACATTAGGAATTGTCTGTATTCCGTATTTACAATACAAGTGGTTTGAAGACAGGTATCAGTGTTTCTCAAGTGGTTATTTAGCTAGATAAATCTGAGCTCCAAAGAGTGTAACTAAAGGGTAGTCTCTGCCATCTTTTAGGTCTGCCATAAACTTTACATAATGCAGATTATCCAGAA
This sequence comes from Xenopus laevis, assembly GCF_017654675.1. NCBI lineage: Eukaryota > Metazoa > Chordata > Amphibia > Anura > Pipidae > Xenopus > Xenopus laevis. The sequence continues at coordinate 68,821,452 of NC_054388.1, forward strand.
TTTAAAGGAACAGTAACACCAAAAAGTGTTTTAAAATAATGATATTTTCATGTTCTGATTTGCTGCACTGGTAAAACGGATCTGTTTGCTTAACTACTATAGTTCATATAAACAAGCTGCTGTGTAGCAATGGCTGCAATTGAAAAAAGGCTATATGGCCATGAAACTCCCCGGTAACTTATAATATCCTTATATTTTACAAGAGGGGGTACTTTATTCACTATATATTTTACAATAGTGGCTGCATTATTCATTGTAGAGAGAGACTTTGTGTGTAGCCCCCTACATAGTTCCTAACACATCATTGCTGTTGCCCTGGGCCAGGGATCCCCAACCTTTTGAACCTGTGAGCAACATTCAGAAGTAAAAGGAGTTGGGGAGCAACACTAGCATGAAACATGTTCCTGGGGTGCCAAATAAGGGCTGTGATTGGCCATTTTTAGCCTCTATGTGAATTGTCAACCTACATTGAGGCTCTGTGTGGCAGTGCACCTGTTTTTTTTACAACCAAAACTTTCCCCCAAGCCTGGAATTCAAAAATAAGCACCTGCTTTGAGGCCACTGGGAGCAACATCCAAGGGGTTGGAGAGCAACATGTTGCTCACGAGCTACTGGTTGGGGATCACTGACCTGGGCCAACAGCATAACAGGGGCAAATGTATTTTAAAGTTAAAAAAAAAAGTTTATTGCAAAAAAACCCAGCTGTTATTAAACTGCAAATATGAGCATCCTGCCACAAACACCAGTTTTGTGGGGAACTGTAGTTTAACAACAGCTGGTTGGCTTCAGGTTAATCTAAGTATTCCCTCCTCAAATAGGGTCTGATTTATTAGATTACTTGTATCCTTATCGTCTCTAATTTCATCCCTTCAGGGGATGCTGGGAGGTGTAGTTCAGTAACAGCTGGATTGGCTACTCTTTACTTCTCTTTTCCTATTTCTTGCATGATTGTGGTCATTTATCACTTACCAGACCTTTAAGCAGAGTTATATTTAGTCAGTACTAGAGGTTTATAATAATACAGAACACATATTTGTTATATGATCACAGGCACATCTGCTTCCACCGTGAAACTGGATAATCCAAAGAGCTACCATTGTTTCCTCTGGGTACAGATTGATATTTCCAGCCTATGCTGTAAGTCATGGGGGTGCATAATGTATCACATAGTTCAGCAGTCATCAGATGTGATAGGGGATTACGTGGGTGTTTTGACAGAATTTACTTCTGGGCCCGCTGATCTCATTTCTCAGGGAAATTCAGAACGTTTTTAGAATGATCTACATTTATTGCATTACTCACCCAGCAATCAAGCATTTGGTTTATTCTCCTATTTATGGAATAGATAAATGAAAAATATATCCATTGAGTGTGTAAATAATTTCCAGCCATGTATTATGTCAGTAATCTCACAGTGGCCCTCATTTACTAACAATGAGCAAAGTGCAAAAATTGGTGAAATGCCCATTTTTGCTTACCTGCTTACCCATAGTACAATTGTCCCCTCAGAATCCTAGGACCCACGATCGGATCAGGTGGATATCGCCCACCTCAAGTTGGGCATATTGGGGTGAGATCCACGAGTTTGGCAACACCGCCAAACGAGCGGATCTCTCAGTATATGGCCACCTTAACACCAAAAAAGGAAAGTGTTTATAAGTAACTAACATATAATATACTGTTAACATGCACTGGTAAAATCTGAGTGTTTGCTTCAGAAAGACTACTATAGTTTATATAGACAAGCTACTGTGTAGTCATGAGGGCAATCGTTCAAGCTGGAAAGAAGAAGAAAGCCAGACTGCATAGGGTCAAGCAGATTATTGGTGCAGAGAAAGTTAGTAATTTGGGAGAAGACAAGATGTTCCAGAAGTTT